>NC_080422.1:8334748-8462631 GCF_029873635.1 Malania oleifera
TGTTTTAATTATTTTTCAAGGTTGGTTAATAGTTAATCTTGGGTTGTGTTTTTTATGGCGTTAAAATTCAGGTTTTATTAAAGTCCGTTCTTTTTAGTGTTCCATTTATGATTTAGTTCTTGAAGACTTGGGTTTCTGTTTCAGTTTTTGATTGCACTTAATTTAGTTGTTATTTAAATTTTGAATTGGTTTCGTTCTCAGAATTGCGTGTTTTAATTAAGTAGGAAGGTTATTGCCTTTAGTTTTTATCCCAAAGTTCACGCGTGTTTCAATTCTTGTTTGGTTCGGAATTTTAAATGCACGATTTCTGTTTTCGTTATTTAATTCAGTGTGTGCTAGAATTTAGACTTTAAATTGCATGTTATTTTAATTCGTTAAAGAAAATCTCAAACACTCCAAGAACCCGAATCTGAACTAAGTTTGGTGAATTTTTATTTTGGACTGGAAATACATAAAATTTGGAAGTTAACCGCATTCCCTGAAGAGATGATCTTACCTTTGGATTGAATATTACACGACAGAACTCCTAGACTTGGGATAACTTCCGAGCTACTCATTTTTTCGAGTGAGTCACTTGGATCTCTCTCTAACTCTCTCCCTTTTTCTTTTGCAAATGGAACAAGACTCACAAGAGCAAAGAGCTTCAAGCTCTTAGCCTCACATCAAGGCTTGGATTTTACCAAAGGTGAGAAACCTTCTTCTTTTATCTTCAATATCTTTTCATCATTCTAATTTGTTTTTGCTTTCTTTTAAAAAAAATAATTGGAATTGAATTTCTGAAGGGTTTCTCCTACTTTATTGTGAGCCAAACAAAGGATACGAGGTTGATTGACCTAAGTTCTAACTTAGGTTAAGTTATGGCTCTGGTTTGGGTTATGGTTTGGGTTTTGTGAAGGTTAGAGTTAGGTTGGGTTAGCTAGTTTAGGTCAATTGGGCTCAGGTAAATTGGGTCTAGGGTAATTAGGAGTAGGTTTGGGCTAGTTTTGGTTAATGGGTCACGAGACTTGGGCTCTGGCTAAGGTTGAATTGGGCTAAGAGCATGGGTTTGGGCCATGGTTGAGTAGGTTCAGGTTTTCTATTGGGTCTTTGGACTTGGGCTCAGATTGAAGCAAAGCCCAATTAGGCTTTAAGGGTATCTAGATTTTGGGTTGGAACTAGGCTTATATTTGACACTAGGCTGTTAGAAATTAGGCTGGAGTGGATTGGATCAAACCCAGGCCCCTGAACCTAGACACGAATCAAGTTAAACCAAGTATTTTGGGTCTGATCTAGGAGTATCCCGGTATGGGTATTTGGATCTAGGGTAATTGGATCTAAGTCAACATTTGGGTTGGTTGACTTAGACCCAAGTCAAGTGGACCTGGGTTTCAGGTTAGATCCGTGTCAAAACCTGAGTATGGATATTCTACAGTAGATTTTTTTTATTTTTAAATTCGAAGACTAAATTGGAATTGGGGGATCGTTGGCTTCAACTGTGAATGAAGATAAGTCCCTATTGCAATTGGTGTATTCCCAAGAGGGGGTGAATTGAGTATTTAAAAAATAACTTTCCTAGGTTTGGTTCAATCGCAATCAGTAGTACACAACCTAAGGTCTTTCCAAAATAGTTTCAATTCCAAAAGCAATTAACTGAGCAAATATTCAAGGCATATATAGCAGGTTCAGTAATTCACAATCATAGATAAAAATAAAACATAAACAGTCAAGTTCAGGAATTTAAATTGCAAAAATTAAAGTCAGGCACAAGAAATGTTATCGGGGTTTGACTAACAATGTCTATGTCCCCACCTTAAGCTCATAAGTAAGAGGATTCACTAAATTTGCTCACTTGTTGATGGAGCGACACCGTTTACAATCTCCTTTTCCTTACTGGGCAAGGGAATACCCCATGTTAGATTAACAGGGCTAACCCTAACCTTTAGAACACGTTAATAGGATGGTGCTCCTAGTTCTCTTAATTGGGTCTGAACCAATACAATGCTCTCCTAACCAAGTATGAGCCATTCAAGACTATTCACAGGGCTAGTCTCCCTCTTCCGACCACCCGTCGGGAATACAACGGATAATCAAATAATTTGTATACAATTGTAATGCTTCTAATACAAGCAGATGATGTACAACAATATACTCAATACACTCACGTATGATATGAATTAAAGCTCAATGTGAGAATGTGTATTTTTTAGTCAAAAATATTTCTCAATAAAGACCAAGTGTGAAAAATAATTTTCTTACTAACAAAGAGTAAAAGACCTTCCAAGCAAAGATATTAAAAAAAAATATGTTCAAGGTACTCTTTTCAATATGCCAAGAATTTTCCCAAAACTAGTTTTTCAAAGAAAGCTTAGGGGAACTAGGATTCTTGCTCAAATATAATTTTGCAATGAGAACATAATCACCCAAAAGATATTTATCTAGTAAAATATATGGGGTAACCCCTTTCAATACTCTCAAAAGGATTTTCAATAAATAAATATGAGTGAGAGTATTATGCCTAGAATGAAAAATCAATGCCCACGTGAATTCTCTCTAAGAAGGATTTTCAAATCAATGTGTAAGACGAATGAGTAGTATGCTTTGAAAGATTAAAAGAATTTGAGCAAAAATAGGAGTATGAGTATAAAAATTTTAGAGAATTTTTCCTAATAATTTTTGCTAATCTCATACCAATTAAGACAAATGGGGAGGTATATATAGATTTTGCTAAAAATATAACTACTAGGGGACATAGGAGGTATTTTGGAAAAAGTTTAATGACGATTAATAAAATTAACCTCGTTTTATCTCGGTAAAAAATTGACCAACTCGAGAGGTTTTGTCGACGCAGGTCAAGGTTTGGTTAACCACTTTTGTAAGTTTGGTCAACCGAGACAACTTTGAACTATAGATTTGGTCGATCGTCTCAGGGTGATTCTGAACCCTTTGTGGGTTCGGTCGACCATGGGTAGAGGCCGGTTGACCAAGTAGTTGGGGTGTCAGTGGTTAATGGTTTGTACGACCGAGGACAGTGCATTCAATTTTAGTATGGTTAACTGAGAAAAGTCAACATGTTGACTTTTGATCGGTTTGGTCGACCAAGACATTTATAATGCCAAGGGTTTGGTCAACCGAAGCTTTGACTTTGGTTAACTTCTTAGTTCAGTTGACCAAGGTCAAATGACCTTGCGATGGTCGTTCGATCGAGGCAAGTGAAATTCCTATTTTGCCCCTGATTTTGACCTTAACAAAATTTACCCTTAAATGTGAGTATGATTTTTAAGTGAGAGATTTTCCATTAAAGATTTTGTGTCCTAAGGTCAGCTATGGTCCTTGTCCGGTTCCCTACGGTCGAGACTTTTGAATTAAGCCAAAAAATTCAACGTCGAAGTCTTTGTATAATTAATTTTGACTTTAAATTCACTTTGAAAACCTTATTATGATTTTAGTATTGTTAGAAAAAGGTTTTCAATGAATGATGTTGGTCCCTAAGGTCTGACTACGGTCTTTGAGTCTGTCATTCACATCATGTGTATCATGCAATTATTATAGACCACAAACTAAATACATATACAACTTAAAAACAAATAATGTTTTCAATCTTCTTTTGCTCTTCTTGTGCTTTATGGAATCTGCCAAGTGAATCTGAGCTCCAAGTCCTTTCCAGCTTCCATTCCCCTTTTCCATGTGTGTGTTCTGAATTATTAACCTGTTCAAGTACTAGGCACACACATTAGTTCCAAGTGCTTTGTCAACATCAAAATAAGGATTGGACTCAAAAAGTCAACAGTACCCCCTTTTTCCTATATTTCTTGTTTTATTTATATGCTTAATTTTTATTTTCCTAGTGAAATTACTCTAGCACTTTCTCACTATCCAAATAGGGTCAATTGAACCTACATTAGCCTAGGTTGGGTTAGAGCTTGGCTTAGGTTAGGGGTTGTTTAGGGTTTCGAATTATGGGTTTAGGTTTGGCCTTTCAAAACAGTGGGCTTGGAATTTTTTATTTTTTTAAAAAAATTGGGCTTGGGTTTATTTTAAAAAACAACATTGGGAACTTGGGTTTTGGATTTTTAAATTTGGAATAGACTCTTGTTTTAAATTGATGGGCAAGGGGTTTTAATGGGTTCAAGCTAATTAACAAACTGAGGCATTTCGGTTTAGGCTGACTAATGGGCTATGGGGATTTAGGGTTTTATTTTATAAATAGTCTTGGAAATTTTTAAAATTGGTTTGGGGCTTATTTTGAAAATGGGATTGGGCTTTTATTTTAAAATAGTCTTTGGAATTTTTAAAATTGGGTTGGGGCTTAGTTCTTAGGTTGGGCCTTTATTTTAAAACAGACTTTAAAAGTTTTAAAATTTTGGGTAGGGTTTAGTCAACGGGTCGATGGACCTAGGTTCAGGTTAGACCTGGGTCTTAGGGAGTTAGGATCATGGGTTTTTGGATTGGGTCCAGGTTGTAGAATGGGCTTGGGTTAGTGGGTTGGATCCGGGTTAGACCAACTAGTTAATTCGAGAGCTTTTTTTTTTTTAATGGATATAGATGAAATTAAATAAAATAAAAAATATATATATATAAGAATAAACCCAAAAACCTATCTACTGTCTTCCACTCCTTTAGTCTTCAAGTTGGGTATTGATGATTCTTTGAATCGAAGTTGTATGATGCTCTTTCATGCTGTCCCTTTCTGTGTGGATTTCTGATTGTATGATTACTTGGCTTTTTATGCTCTTTAATTGCATGCGAGTCTTTGCTTATGAATTTCTCTACTTATGGTGGCCTCTACTGGTTGTTGTCTCTCTTTTACAACATTAACCTTCAATCCCCACGCTTTGGGAACTCTCTCAATTACTCATATCCTTAACTTTATATCAAATGTCTTCTTTTTTGCGAAAACCTCAATTTATAGGCTTGGGGATTATTGAGTGTGAGATTTAAAATCAACCATCCAACTAATTTTGTTACTGCTAATCACCCACCTGCCAACTCTCTTTTATTTACTTTTAATAGCTAACTAATTTTTATTTCCTTTGTGCGTGCGTGCAAATGTTTGGAGAATCGGGATTCCTACCTCATTTTTTTTTTTCTTTTGTAGTACTAAAGCATTTTTCCATGTATTTTTGTTGTATTTGTGTAAAAAGTGAAATAAATAATAAAAATGTCTTATTTTGTCATATTTGGCCCCAATAAAAATATGGTGTCTACGATATAGAAAAACAAATTGTGGTCTAGAGGGTCTACCAACCATTAATGGTGGTTGACTGTTTGACCACACTTAATAGTGGTCGACCACCCATTTATGAGTAGTTTACCACCTACAAACAAGTTTGCAAAACCAAAAAATCTATCAGGTTCCTAGATGGCATGCAAGTTAATTTTTAAGACATGTTGATGGGGATCAACATCCTTTGACTATCTTCTTTGCCAATATGGTGACACGTGGACGAACTCCCGATGTCCACTATTACTCATAATTATTTTGTAGGTACACATGGAACTACTTGAAGATCATCTACCTTTTGATGGAAGACTTTTGAAGATTTTATTATTTGTGGATGCATTCTTCAAGATGATACTTCATGTTGGACTTTATATTTTTCATGGACACTTTAACTTGGACTTGGACATTTTATTTCACAACTTTATTGACTCATGGATTGAAGATTTGAAGACTTAGATATTATTCTTGAAGACTATTAGGTGCATGAAGACTCAAGCGAAGCCCAAGACCCATGTGGGCCCCACATGGTTTTATGCTTCATAGGCCACATGGTTTTGGCTTCCTTCTTGGAACATGTTTTAGTCTCAAATTTAAATTGTAATACTGTAAGACAACTAAACTTGAGTTCTATGTCTCTATGAGTTGGAATTCCTTGTTTTTTAGTAAGTATTAATTGTATTAGGTTGTCTTTAGTGTGAGAGTTGTAAGAGTGTTTAATGTTTTGTTTCCCATGCTAGTCTTTATATCCTTTCTCATTGTAAGAACTCTAATTAGTTTTTGATTGAATATTGAAGAAAACTCCATTGTTGAAGCTTAAAGCTTTGTCCAATCTTGTGATTGTGCAGTGTGAGGCTACACCGTTCTCGCCAGAAATCAAGTGGAGAGAGACTACCTTATCCAGCATCACCATCAACCCCTCCTCCCTCTCTTACCCACATGGCCTCCCCCTCTAAATACCCACATAGCCACCCCACTCTAAATACCAACACGACCTTCTTTTCTCTACACATCCATACCCACCATCATCTTTGTATTTCAAAAATTGATTGAAGGACTTTTGGTGTGGTCTGAGCTCTTGTTGAACAACGTCAAGTCATCCAACAATTCTCTTGGGTAAACTCGTTACTTTTCTTGAATCCTTGCTTAATTGTGTGAGCCATTGTTTGAAGCCTAGAATCCTATATTAGAGAAGCCCACTTGAATCCTTTGTTTTCAATATTGTCACTTGCAAATATCAATCGTAAGGATATTAAGTTTTTAAATTAGAACTTGCATTCTTGAATTTTTAAAATAATATCTTTCTGCAATAAAAAAAAAAAAACTTGATTCCTCGATAAAGGAATACTTGGGACTTTATTTCTGGATAAAATCATACACTTTTTCAAAACTCTTACAACATATGAATTGTCACATAATTTATGATGTATGTATTTGGTTGATTGAATTCTTGAATCAAAGTGTTCACATGTACATGCTTGCTTAAGGGTTGACCGTAAGACTAGGCCGACAATACCCGTCCTACATCATCTTTGTGGTAGACACCCTAATTTTAACCAGGCAACCTTGAAAAGACCCGGCATAATAAAGTTTGACTTTGAGTCCTAAACGACCCCGATTTTAAAATTATGTCCCTTGATGGCCTGAGTTTTAAAATTGAGTTTTGGTACGAAGTATGGTGTCGTGACGTCCTAGAGCGCGTGTGCCCCGGGGTGGCGAAATAAGGAATGTAGTTTAAATTTTCGGGAAAAACAGGAATAGAGTCGCCACTAACCTTTTAGTGTGGTTAAAACACTTAATCACTATCCAGTTAAGGGTAGAATTGCTTTGCGTTACCAAAGCTGTGATCGGGAGTTCGGTTACGTGAGGGAAAGGTATGAGCACCCCCTACGCGCCCGTTCTCACGAATAGTACCTAATTAATTATGAATTTATCCTTAAGGTAAATTTAAAAAGTCTTTAAAATTGCTCCCCTTTAGTGAATTTACAAATACACATGCAAAATAAATAAATAAATAAATCATACAAGAATATACATAATATGTATATATATTCCCTCCGAACTGAAGATATATGAAGCTTAAAAAGTTTGTACCTTTTTAAATTACAATCATAGAGATAAAGTTGAAAATAATTTACAAAATACACTCCCAAATTTTGAAAATCTTATAGAGTTTTTCTAAGTATGAAAATAATAATTTGAGAGATTTTTAGAACACAAAAGGTGTCAAAAAAATGATTTACAAGTCTCAAAATATTTTTCTTGGCTTTTTTCTATTTTCATATTTTTTCACATTTTGCTGAATTTTGAAATAACAAAAAGACAATCAGTGAGAGTCAAATCAAAAAATATTTTTAGAATTTTCTCCTAATTTCCTTTTTTTATTTATTTATGATTTTCTGTATTTTACCTAAATTTCAAATAGCTAATAAAGAACATAGCATAATACTAATACGATATATCATAACACGTAAATATTACATATCCAATAGTAAACTATCTTTCTATATAATAATGATACATTAATAATAAACTACCATAATAAATAATAATTATAATAATACCTTAATAATAAACTATCATATTACTAATGAGAATGATAAACCAAAACCCTAAATGTACAATATAACAAAAAAGTAATAAACCCTAAATATAAACATATATACATTGAATAAACCACAATAACCACAATGAAAAACCCTAAATATGAATATTAAACATTAAATATAACAAGGATGATAAAGAAAAACCCAAATATGAATATTAAATTTAACAACCACGATAACCACTTTAAATATGCACACATATACATTAACCATAACACCAATAATAAAGAAAACCCTAGATAATTAAAAATGGACACACGTCAACATGAAAACCCAAAAACTTCAACTTAAATATTAAGACAACTTCACTTAAATATTAAGACAACTTCTAGCTAAAAAAAAAAAAAAACTCTAAAATAATAATAATGATCACTCAAACATGAATATCCACTACATATATATAAAGAAAAAAAATCCTACAACAATATTCGATATCAAAATTTAAACTTTAAACACAAACAAATTACTACAATAAAAATTCTAGGATAATAATAAAAAATATGAATATTAACCATATGAACAAATATTATAACATAATAACACATGCATAAAAAAATAGTAATAAAAATTTAAACATGAAGAAAAATCCTGCAGCCAAGAAGAACTAATCAATTAGTGTTTATACCAAACGTAAAATTTAAACAACAGAAAAAAAGAATTTAAAAAAAAAAATCAGTACGTGGATGCATGTGTGTGCTGTGCGTGAGGATGGTGTGTGTGCGTGTGCGTATGAATGGTGGGTGTACAAGAACTCACTGAAGGGGGTTGCCGGAGAACGGAGCATGGTGGGATACCGGAGACGACGATGGGGCTGCGTTCTGGCCGTGAGGGGCTGTCGGAGTTGATGGAGAAGCCTTCGGCTGCCTGGTGTTGCAGAGGAGCGGCTGTGCAGCAGAGCCGGGGAGAACAAGGTTGCAGCGGCAAAGGGGCGGCTGAACATGTGCGTCGGAGCTCCTCGTCGGAGGTTGGCCATGGCCGTGCTCTGCTCGGCTGGTAGGGTGTTGTGGTTCTGCTACTGGTTCGTGGAGAGGCAGAGGAGCTCGGCTGGCTGGAAATACTGGAGGAAGACTGCTGCAGAGGGGAGGATTTGTGATGGTGGTGGCTCGGCTAGAAGATGGAACTGCAGAGAGATGGAGAGGGGGGCTACCAGCTATGTTTATGGCTGTCGGGTTTGCGGCTGGTGCTCTGGAGCAGCGATGAGGAAGAGACTGAGGGGGGCAGGGGAGAGAGTAGGGACTGAGAGAGGGAGCGAAGGGGCAGAGAATAGAAGAGATATAGGGTGCGCAGGATCTGAAAAAAAAAAAAAAGGAAGCTTGGTTTTTTTTTTTGCTCTGTTTTCTTGCCCCCACCACCCCCCCCCCCCCCCTCAATTTCTTATCTTCTTCCTTCTTCTTCTCTCTCTCTCTTTTTTTTTTTTATCTTTATTATACTGAATAATAATAATAATGATCATAATAAAAAAATACTAATAATAACAATAATAGTAATAAAAAAAATATTAATAATAATAATAATTGTCACAACGTCCCGGAGCGCATGTGCCCTCGGGTCGGCGAAAAAAAAATTGTGGTTTAAATTTTCGAGAAAAATAAGAATTGAGTCGTCACTAAACTTTTAGTATGATTAGAAAACGTGATTATTACCCAATTAAGGGTAGAATCAGTCTACATTACTAAAGTCAGGATCGAGAGTTCGGTTACGCGAAGAGAATGTACGAACACCTCCTACACATCCGTTCTTATGAACGGTACCTAATTAATTAAGAGTTATCTCAAATTTAATTTAATAGATCTTTAAAATTACTCCCTTTTAGTGAATTTTCGAAATACCCACAAATATATATATATATATATATATATATATATAGATATGTATAATATATATTCCCTCAGAACTAAAGGTACTTGAAACCCGAAAGCTTGTACCCCTTCTTTAAATCATAGGGATAAAATCAAATGAAAATACATCATATGAAAATATTATAATAATGATAAATATACGAATCTAATATGCTAAACATATATAGAATATTGCTAAAATACTAAAATACTGAATATATAATAGAATTTAAAATCTAATACACTAATTAACTAAAGATAATTACTTAAAATACCATGTTGCTAAATATGTATAATTATTTAAGATACTATATTACTAAATACATAATGTTACTTAAAATATTTAAGTCACCAAATATATAATTACTTAAAATCCTAAATTACTAAATATATATATCATTACTTAAAATATTAAATTACTAAGTATATAATGTTACTTAAATACTAAATTACTTAAAATACTAACTTACTAAATATATAATTACTTAGATTACTAAATTATTAAATATATAATATTACTTAAAAATACTATATGACTAAATACATATAACATACTAAACTACTCAATATATATTATTACTTAAAATACTAAACTACTAAATATACAATTCCTTAAAATACTAAATTGATAAGTATATAATGTTACTTAAATGCTAAAATATTAAATATGTAATGTTACCTAAAATACTAAATTACTAAATATATACGTTTAATTAAAATGATACGTTACTAAATGTATAATTACTTAGACTTCTAAATTACTATATATATGATATTACTTAAGATACGATATTGTTAAACACATGTGAAATACTAAATTACTTAATATATAGAATATTAAACATAAATATAACAACCATAATAAAAACCTGCAAGATGAATATTAATCATTTAATTTATACATTAAATACAACAAAAATCAAAAAATAAATATAAGATATTAAAATAAATACTACAACAATAAATTTACCTTAAAAATATTTAATATGTACAGCTAATGTAACAAAGATTTGACCTTTAAACACTGAAACAACCCCCAACAAAAATCCTGCATCACTAATAGTAACTTAATTAGTATCACAACAAAAAAATAATTATAGGCACATCTAAACACGTACTTAGAAAATAAAACTACATAATAATAAACTAAAGAAAAGGTATGTGTGTGGCTTGCTGTGTGTGTGGGTTGGTGGGGGGTAAGAGAGTATCACCGAGGGGTTGCCACTAGACTAGGATCGAGAAAGACGACGCCGGGGGATCGCCGAGAGCAAGGCCACACCGCAGCTGGTCTGCAGACGATACCGGAGCTGGTGATCAGCTGCTGGCCGTGAGGGTGGCCGGAGGATGGTGACGGCGATTGCTGGGACCTTGTGGACTTGATGGTGCTTGCAGAGTGGCGGTGTGATGTTGGTTTGCTTGGCTGGCTAGCTGCTGTGGTGGCGGAGGATGGTTGCAGTAGAGCCTAGAGTTGGGTGTTCAGGTGCGTGGCTGCGCAGGTTCTTCGGATGGCAGCCGGAGGTAAGCTGTGCTGGGGCTGCTACGGGTTGGTGGTTCTGCTTGCAGCAACTGGAGGCTGCTGCAGAGGGCTGCTGGTGCTGCTAGAATGAGAGACAGAGGGAGTTGCTGGTGGTTGGCTGGAGTTGTGGAGTGGTGGTTGGATGTTCCAGGGTAGAAGCCGAGGGCCAGTAAGAACGAGAGAGAGAGGGAGAGAAAAGGAAAATGAGAGAGTAGGGTAGGAGGAGAGAAGGCGTGCGCCCCCCGGCTATCTCTATGTAAGAAAGGGCAGGTTTTTTTTTCTTGCGCCCCCGGCTGTGTACTTTGCGTGTGTGCGTGTGTATTTTATAGGGAAAAAGGGAGGGTGGTGGAGGAGCTAGGGTTTCCGCCCCTCCCCCCCTCAATTTCTTATTTTCTCTTCTTTTTTTTTCTTTTATCTTAATAATAATAATAGTAATAATAATAATAATAATAGTAATAATCGTAGTACTCGTAATAATAAAATACTATTTAAAATAGTGATAACAATAATAATAATAATAATAATAAGAAAAAATTGTGGGTCTGATTCAAATTGTTAAAATTACGTGGTAGAGAAGAAACTAATGTTAAAATACCATTAGTTATAAATACATGTTTTGAAATGAACATGATATCAAACAAAGATTTACCAAAATATGCGCATTGATACCACATTGTTAATGTATTTTCAAAGGATATAAAAATGAAAGCAAAGTACATATTTATTTTCTGAGAGTCTAATGATTTTAAGGTTAAGTGACTCCCCCTAAGAATATACACTTTCTTTATATATCAACTTGAGCTTAATTCAAAAATTATTTTAAAAGAAAAACTCAAGTTTTAAGAAGTTTAGCATTTAGAAACGATATAGAGTTGTGTGCATGAATTTTGAAAAAAAAAAAAAATTGGCAGCATTTTGTTTGAAAATGTGATCTATCCATAAGAACCTGTCAATTTTAAAGCATTTTAAATATGTACACATAACCAGCTCCATAAAATTCAAAAAATTTAAAGTTGAGCTAAGCATAAACATTTAAAATCCAAGATCAAATTTCATGTGCACACAAAGTTTTCAATTTTAAAAGTCATTTCAACCTTTTGGGTAAATGTCTACAGAAAATTGGTAGCATGTCTTTTGCAAATATGATATTTCCCAAAATTAACCTGCACAGAAGTGATCCTCAAACAAGCAGTATGTCAAGAGTTTAAGGCATACGAGAACCTAAATCTACTAGCAGGCAATTTCTCAATTATTACATCTGTCATGCATTTCAGTGGTATAATCAACAATTAATAAAAGAAATGAACTATCCAATAGATGATATGAACAATAACTAACAATGGATAATTATGAGAATAGGGCAGAATTGTTCTCACAAAGGCATACAGACATATAAGCATAAATAAAAATTGAAAGCATTTTAATATATATAGATATGAAAGATAAATGTTCCCCCTCAATTATGCACTTGACTCATTTAATGTTTTTTTCTTATTTTTCAAATCATTTAGCCAAGAGTCTGGTTTTTTAATGATTTATGCTTGACTTTGAGTTCTTAGGCTTAACGGACCAAAAAGTCACAATGATTATTTCTTTGAGAGTTTTAAGCCTATATTGCCTCTATTGATAAGAATTTTAATGCGTGTGAGAGGCACAAAGTTGGAATTGCTTTCAATTTAAACTCCATGTGCATAGGTCTACTTGAATTTTATACATTCATCTAGCCTAAGACCTAGGCAATTTTATTAGCCATTCAACTCATCTCTAAGTATTTAAAGCTCTAATGGGTTTGACTTAGAGTTCGAGAGTTTTGTGTGAAAAGTAAAGAATGAATACTCTTTAAGACTAAACATTTTATTTAACTTCAGGAGAGTATTCAAAAGTCAGACATTTTTCAAAACGTATTCATGCTAGTTAATATGTCCTAGAGTCATGACTTGATTTTGATTTATGCTTTTAAGTTCAATGATGGGTTTATGATTAAATGATATATAGTATGAGATGGATTCCCTAAACCACAAGATAGTGCAATGGACAAAAGGTATGCTTAACTTTAGATATTCCGAGCTAAGCTATTTGAGGTTTAAATACAAGGCAAACATGTCATGTCCATTTGGAAGTGTATAAGGATTCTTAGTATAACAAGATAGTGTTTAGTAAGTGCGTATACTAATATTTTCATTTTAAGCAGCAACCACTTCCAAAGCTCATAATCATCACTACCCACCCCCCTATTGCTAATCCTAAAAGCTAAGGAACAATTATGTGATCATGTAATTCTTGTTTGAGCAAATTCTTTCTTAAATTTCAAGGGGTTTGATTTCTTAATAACCCATACCATCTTTCTATCTTTTATTCTTGATGGGTTAGGATTCCATAATTCTTTGACTTTCGATACTCGTTTGGGTTTCACACATTTTCTTTTAAACGAGCAATCAAATTTTATGTGCCCCTTCTTTTTACACAAGACACATGTGGTGTGAGTGTATGGATTGGAGGAGGTACTAGCATAATGTTTTCTTTTTTTTACAAAGTACCCCATGCATAGGTTCTTCCTTTCTTTTATTTTCAATTCCATTAAAACCTATACCTTCCATAACCAAGGTCATCTTATGTGAACCTAAGAGTTTGTCAATATTTTATTTACCTCTAGTGAATGTATGGATGATCTTCGACAAGTCTTCTATTTTCTTTTCTAGATATTGAATTTTTGAGTTTTTTAAGTCTTTGCAAACACTTTTTAATTTTATGAACTCATTAGACATTGTGTTCGCTTTACACTCAAGTTCTGAAACGAGAAGATCCTTTTTGTTATCACTTGAAATTTGAGATCTTACAACATTCAAATCTTTTTCTAATTTTTCATTCCTGTTTACTAACTGTGTGTGACCAATCTTCCCTCACATGAAGGGGATGCACTAACACAAGTCATCATGATCTTTTACTAAATGACGTTAAAGTATGAGTTACAAGGCTCTGATACCAATTGTTAGTTTTGGTGCAACCCCAAAAGGGGGGGGGTGAATTTGAAATTTAAAAATTTATCCCCTAGGTCTACGGGTTTTAACAGCGGTATAACATAGCCTAGGGTCGGTCTATGCAATCAACAGATAAACATACACGTGCAGTAAAATTAAAGTGTAAAAAGTAAACAATACACACAATATGTTATCGAGGTTCGGCCAAATTGCCTACGTCCCCGCCTTAGTTACACCAGCACAAGGATTCAACTAAATCTCACTTAACGAGTGGAGCGGCACCGATTACAACTAGGTCAATTAAAGGGGCTAACCTCAACCAACACGTCTTACTAGGATGGCGCACCTAACTTTCCTAACCGGGTCTAAGCCAGTCTGAGACTATTCAACAAAGCTAGTCTTCCTCTTCAGGCCCGTGTTTGGAATACAGCCAATGTGTATAAAATTTTTACACCAAAATACGTTTCTACACAAGCATATATGTGCACCAATACAGCTCAATCAATTATTCAAGCATGTATGATATGTAAATATGCTCAGTGCTCTAATATGTGCTAACACTCAATCAAGTATAGATTATCATTCCAGATCTAGAGTGTATATCAAAGCAAGATTTGAAACACAACACGTGAATAATACAAAATCATATTAGGGTTTGAAACACAGCATGTGAATAATACAAAATCATATCAGGGTTACAAACTCAACAAGATATTTCAATATACAAAGCACAATGGAATTGTTTGAAAAACTAACTTTTGAAAAGTATTTTTGCACACAAAAATATAGGTTTAGGTATCTTGCAATGGCAATGCAAGAACCACAACCTTCTATGTCATCCCACACAAGATTTTTCAAGTAAAATTGATGGAAGAACTTAAGGCTATACTCTCAAATAAAATGAATCAAACAAAATACCAAATGAGAGTATTAGCTAGTAAGACTAAGCACAATCAGTTTAGCAATACTCACAACACTTGAAAGATCAAGAAATATGGAGTGTGTGAGTGTTTTGGAGTACTATAGGCTAAACTAGGGTTTTGGAAGTTGAGAGAATTTTTGCTTTAATAAAAATGCTAATCTCTTGCAAATTATGACAAATGAACAGGTATTTATAGGCAAGGAGAATTTTTTGACCGTTGGGGACACAATGGTAATAATTAAATTTGTTTTAAAAGCAATTAAGAAAATTAACCCAGTTTACCCCATTAAAAAATTGATAAAAAATATTTTAACCCGTGATGTTTGGGTGCCCGAATAGACTCAATTAAAAATCCAAATTTTTATGGGTCGGGTGCCCAAAGAAACGGCCGGTTGGCTGAACAAAAGTTAGTAGCATTTTGTTTGTAAATTTGGGTGCCCAGTTCCAAGTTCAGTTAACTGAACTAATCGATTCGGCTGCCTGAGCCCAATTTGAATGTGATCATTTGGTCACCCAAGTAGTTAAAAAGTGCTCTGACATAGGTTTGGGTGCCCGAACGTAAAGTCAACATATTTGCTTGTTCGGTCACCTGTGCCATTTTACATAGCTTAGGTTCGGTCGCCTGAACCCTCTCAACATTGTTCAATTAAGCTCACTTTAGCCAAATTTGATTCCCCTGACATGAAGAGTGATATGGGGACTTTGCGTACTAAAACTAGGTACCTAAGGTCCAACTAGGGTCTGTTATGAGCATATCTACCTACCATACATGATGCACTTTATTACAAGTCGTAGGGTGTACAGTCCATAATAAATATTACATCCCAGAATGAAGAAATAATAAATACGAATACAACACACAATTCTTCATTCTTTGGTACGAACACCGCATGCCATCATGGTATGTCTTTTAGTTCGAATACATATGCACAGTGAACCTGCATGGAAGCCTTAGTACAACCATCAGTACCAAGAGTATTTGTCATGATCAAAACTAGGTGTGACCTATCAGGTCAACACACCGCTCAGGCATGGGTGTACTTGCTTACGCTGGGAGATGCGAAGAACGCCGGCGATGTGGTGAAAGGTACTATTTCCATTTTGTCGAATAGTGATGTTGTTTTGTTTGAATCAGGTGCAATACACTCTTTTGTATCTCAGGGACATGTTAAATTGTGCGGGATAGAAACTTAGTTGTTAGATGTAGAGTTAGGCGTGGTCACGGCAGTAGGATTAGTTGTGGTGTGTAAAAAGGTGACCAAAGACTACCAGTGGAGATTCAGGGGAGAATGCTTTCTGCTAGCTTAATTTTTTTTTACACGCATGGGTTCAACGTCATCTTGGGGATGGACTGGCTAGCATCTAGCTATGTAAGTATCAAATGCCATAGGATGGAGGTAGTGTTTAGACCTTCAGGCATGCAGCAATTTAAATTTGTCGAGCCGTGTGTGTGCTTTGCACCACAGATCCTTTCAGCAATTCCGGAAAAGAGGTTACTTCTGGAGGGTAGCGAGGGGTACCTTGCATATGTAAAAGAAGCACCAAAGGAGGGACTTTACATTGGAGGATATCCCAATGATAAGGGAGTTCTTGGATGTTTTTCCTGAGGACTTACTGGGATAGCCTCCTGATGGCGAGGTGGAGTTTTCCATTGGGTTCAATCCAGAGACAGGCTCAATTTCTAAGGCTCCATAGAGAATGGCTTCGACTAAATTAAAGGAGCTAAAGGAGTAGTTGCAAACTACTTGACAAGGGATTTATCAAACCAAGCGAATCACCCTGCGAAGTGTCGATGTTGTTTGTAAAGAAGAAGAATGGGTTGAGGAGTATGTGCATCGACTACTGGGAAATTAATAAGATGACAGTGAAGGAAAAGTACCCATTATCCCATATTAAAGATCTGTTTGACTAGCTAAAGGGCACACAAGTTTTCTATAAGATCGATCTACGATCTGGGTATCACCAGGTAAAGGTTAAGGTGGAAGATATTTTGAAGACAGCATTCAGGACTTGGTATGACCATTATGAATTCCTGGTTATGCCATTTGAATTGAAAAATGCTCTTACTGTGTTCATGGATCTAATGAATAGAGTCTTCCACCATTATTTGGATCTGTTCAAGGTGTTGTTCATCGACGACATTCTCGTTTATTCAAGGAGCCCTGCATAGTATGAAGCTCATTTGAACACAGTTCAGATTCAGTTTCTTGGATTTGTGAGATTTTTTCTATATGAAACTTAAACCCTAACTAAAAATTTAACACGCATAAAAATAAATGAGTAAATTCCAGATTCAATACCAAAATAATGAAAGAAATAAACTTGCAATCATTCGACTAAATATGACTAGCTATGCTAACTAATAATTAAACCCCAACTAAATGAAAGTGCAACATTTTATATTAACACCATGCAAAATTGAAACCTAACAAGATTACTGAATAATAAAAAAAGAAACACAAACTTTATTAATAAAATAACCAATGCATCTATTCGAATCCTAAAACAATATTTAAATAAGAAAAAGACAAATTAAATTCAATACTCCAAAACAAAATTCTAAAGAAAAAATTAATTCAAAAAAAGAAATAAGAAACAAATTAAAACTTAATACTTCTCCAAAAATATAAACTTGAAAATAGTTTCAAAAAACCGAAAGATAGAGATGAGATGTGGGGGAGAGAGAGAGGGAGAGAGAGAAAGAGATAGAGAGAGAGAGAGAGAGAGAGAGAGAGAGAGAGAGAGAGAGAGAAGAACTGGAGAAAAGAGAAAGAAGTTGTTCGAGTAGGTGGAGGGTTGTCAGCACAACAGCACAACAGCTCTCGGGTCTTAACTCCTAACCGCTACAAAGAGCAGAGATGTAGGAGAAGAACAGAGATGACGAGGGAAGTGAAAGAATCTGAGAGATTGAGAAAGAAGAGAGTTCAGAGACTAACGTCAGAGACAAACACCAGAGAATACGATCACTGCTGCTACCGGAGAGGTTGATACATAGAGAGATACAGTCATTTGAGTCCTCCACTAGGCTCCTTGCGGAGCTAGAAACTAGAAAAAGAAAACCCAAAAAAAAAAGCATTTTAAAACCCTACTCCCGCTACCCCCCCCCCCCCCCGGCGGCAAAAGACCCTAAAAGAGATTTTTATTTTTTATTTTTTTGTAAGCCCTCACAAAATTGCTTGCATACCAATCTTCGGCCAGCCCAGCATGACCCGGCGCCTCTTCCTGCATGATCGGGTCACATCAGGGCTTCATTTAAGCCTAGCTACCAGCCCACAAGGACTTTTTATTTGAAGCTCATCAGCTTGCTACTCATGCGCACACACGACCACACACACACACTTGCATAGCGCACACGCCTCATGGCCTGCCAGCACACTAATCCACATAAACCTTTGCATGGCTAGCCCACCTTCTATTTCACACTCAAGCCCCACATCACGTGCATGCATAGTGTCTCACTTGTCCACACATCTCGTGTAATGCCCTAGAAAATTAATATGCATGGAAGTGTAAAAATAAATAAATAAATAAAATTAAAATTAAAAATTAATTAATTATTAATTATTATTAATTAAATTATATATATATATATATATATGTATGTATGTAAGTTAAGTAACCTGAAGGAATTAAAATTCCTTCAGGAATAAGTTACAACAGAAGGCAATTTTGGATCTCTCTCCTTTGCCTTCCCTCTCTCTCTCTCTTCGATTTCCTCAGCCAAACATGCGCTGATTGAAGAATGGAAAATACCCTTGAGCTTCGTTCTCCGCCACCGACATTTTGATCGAAGTGGATTTGTCATAGGAGCGTCGTAAGCACTGTCGCGACGTCCCGGGAGTGCGTGTGCCCCGAGCGGTGAAATTATAAATCATTTTAATATTTTCAGGAAAAATATGGTGTAGGAGTCACCACTAACCTTTAGTACGGTTAGAACACATGATTACTACCCCGTTAGGGGTAGAATCGGTCTACATTACCAGAGTTGGGGCTGGGAGTTCGGTTACGCGAGGGGAAGGTACGAGCACCCCCTACGCGCCCGTTCTTACGAACGGTACCTAACTAATTTGAAATTATCCCTAAGTTAATCTAATAATTCTTTAAATTACTCCCTTTTATGAATTTATAAATACGTGTAAAATAAATAAATAAATAAATATATCCATATATATATTCCCTCAGAGCTTAGGGTACGTGGTGCCCAAAGGCTCATACCCCCCGCAATAAAATCATAGGGATCAAAATCAAGAAAATACTCTCCCAAATTTTGAAATTATATATAAAACGTTTATAGGAATATACTAGTATGGGAGGTTTTAATATATATTAAAAAGATAATAAACTAATAAATTAAATTACTATAATATATGCAATAATAATAGGGATACATATATGCTACATATACTATATAGTAATAAATTGATTATAGCACCTAATAACTTATCCTAATAATGAACCAACCTAATAGATAGTAATAATACACATATCATCATAATAATAACAATATAACTCATATCATAATAATACTAAACTTAGAATAATAATAATAATGATACTATATTATACGTAATAATAATAATGATAATACTAATAATGACAATAATATACTATATAATAAGATATTCACATCCTATAAATACAATAATAACAACCCAGAAATAATCAAAACCTTAAAGTTAATATTCAACATATACACATATGGAAACAATTAATACCTATGGAAACAATTTGGACCCTAAAATAAATGTACAAAATGCAATAATAAATATGGAAGCAACTAATGTAATTATGGAAGCAAATCTATCCTAAAACTAATATGCAAAAGGCAAAATAATAAATATGAAAATAAATGAAATTATGGAAACAAATCGACCTAAAAATTAACATGTTAATAAACAATAATATATATTTAAAACAATTAATGAAATTAAGGCAACAAATCAACCCTAAATAATATATAATAATAATATAACTGCCCTAATATACAATATCAATATGACAATAATGATAACCCAAAATATACAATATCAATATGACAATGATGAAAACCATAAAGTAACTATATAATCAGATCAACTAAATATTAACATGATAATTACAACAATAATAAACAATAATATCACGAAAATACATAATAGACAATAATATTACGTAAATATATAGACATGCAAATTAGATATACAATTTGAATATTATGGAACTATAATAATAATATGAAAGTATGTAAGCTCGTATACAATAGAATGTGCATGAATATGCAAATAATTATCTAAGGCAATCACGATAATAATACCAATATACAAACTATACAAAAAAATGTGCATTCAAAATAGTATAAATATACAAATAAACATATAAGACAATAACAATAATATATATGCACATTAGATAATAACTAATAAATGGCAACAATAATAATAGTACTCCACTAATATAATAATAATAATAAGAACATACCAACAATATATATAATAATAATACTAATAATAATGAGTCCACAATATAATAATATTACTAATAATAATACCAACAAAGTAATACTAATACAAACAAAATAATACTAATACAAGTAAAATCAATATAATAATGTTAATACAATTAATATAATGGCAATAATAATATTCAAGCAATTTACTAATAATGATATATAAATAATAATAATAATAATAATATTACTAATAACAATATACAAATAATAATAACAATATGATCAACATATAAAAAAAAAACCTTTAATAACAATTTTAATATATATAATAAGTATAAAATAAAGAAAAATTTAAACATTAAAATATGAAGTGTGTGTGTGCATGTGAAAGTATGTGTGTGTGCGGCAAAAACAGAGGGAGGCAGGGGACTCACAGAGGGGGGGGATCTCGGCAGTGCTGGCCACGGTGCTGCTTCGGATGGAGGCTAGAGAAGCCCGCAGGGGCTGTCTGCTGGTGTTGTGTGGGCAGCTGGCCGCTGGCCTGCTGAAGTCCGGCTGTTGGTGGAGATTGCCGGAGGTTGGTGATGGACGGAAAGGCGACGGCAAGTGGCGAGATGCGACGGCGTCTGAGCGATGATGACAAAGTGCTCCACGTGGCCGGAGCTATGCAAAGGGGCTGGTGCGCGGGCCTGTTCTGGCCATAGCGCGGAGGACGGCTGAGGATTGTGGATGCCCCCCTCCTCCCGGCTCTGTGTGCAGTGCAGCGCTGATGCTTGGTGGTCGCCGGTGAGATGGAGACGAGAGGAGGGGGTCGTGCTCTGCTTCACGGCAGTGCTGGTGTGGCTGGAGGGGGGCTCGGGTTAGCTGGGTGGTGGTGGTTCTGGAGAGGGCGAGATTGAGGTACGGAGAGAAGAATGAAGATGGGTAGAGGAAGAAGATGAAGAGCAGCGGCTGGAGTTGCCGCTGCTGCTGTGCGCCCCCCTCTTTGCAGCGCCTCTCTTGGCTTTTTATAAAACAAAACTCCCAAAACCCTAGCTTATCAATAATAATAATAATAAGGTAATAAAAATAGTAATAATAAAAATAAATAATATAAATGATAATAATAAAAATAATAATAATAAGAATAGTAAAGTATCAACACTAATAATATATAAGATAATAGTATTAATAATAGTAATAGTAATAATAGCATAATAATAATAGTAATAGTAATAATAATAATAATAATAAAATAATAATAAAAATACTAAAAATGATAACAAAATAATAATAACAAAAATAAATAATAATAATGATAATAATAATAGTAAGCAAAATAATAATAAAACAATAATAATACTAATAATAATAAGATAAAAATACTAATAATAATAATAATAATCAAGAAAAATAAGAATAATCAAAATAATAGTAAAGAAATAATAATAAAAATAATACCATAATAATAAAATAATATCTAAAATAATGATAATGATCATAATAAAAATAATAATATCAATAATAATAATAAAAAATACTAATAATAATGATAACAATAAAAATAATAATAATAATAATAAAATAATAATAATAATAGTAATAACAAAGATAAATAAATAAAATAATAATAATAATAATAGTAATAATAAAGGTAAAAATACTAATAATAATAATAATTAAAAATAATGTCAATAATAATGAAAATAATAAATAATAATAATAATAATAAACAATATAAATAGAAATAAAAATAAAAGTAATAATAATAATACTAATGAAAAAAAAAAAAAATAATAATAATAATAATAATAATGATAGTAATAAAAATACTAATAATAATGATAATAAAAATAATAATTAAAATAACAAATAATAATAATAATAAAATAGACGTAAAAAATAAAAATAAAAGTAATATTAATAATACTAATGAAAAATAATAATAATAATAATAATAAGAATAAATAAAATAATAATAATAATAATAAAATAACAATAATAATAATAATAATAATAATAGTAATACATATATTGGGTCTGGGTAAAAATGGGGTGTCTACAAACACGACTCCAAAGATAAGGTAAACCCACACTCTCTCTTCAATTTCTTCCCAATATTTAGTCAAACTGACGATTAGAAACCAGAAGCGTTTCTCTACAAGTCTAGTGGAGTAGATTTTTGAACTGAACTTTCCAGGCATGACTCCAAGGTTAGGGTAAGATTTAGAGAATTAAGAAAATTTGATGTTTTTTGGGAGTTTAATCATTTATTTTGAATTTGTGGGCTTGGGGAATGTTAAAATAGTATTTTACCTGGGGTTGAGTTAATTCAACTAGGACTTACGAATTCAGGGGTCGTGTGAGCGCTGCACACGCAGTTTTGGGATCCTTGCCGTCATAGCTTCGGGAAGACAAGTAAGGAGATTAGGTTAAATCAGGTTTTTATTAAAGTTGAATTGATTAAAATGCTATATATATATATATATATATACACTTATGATTTAAATGGTAATTTCGAAAAATCGGCCGTTCAAAATGGACTTTACAAATATAGGATATATGATACAATATTTTGAATAATTGAATAGGGAAAAGGTCGGTTTTACTTTACAAACTAGTATACTATGAGGTACTCTCATTTGAATAATGGATTATTGTCCAATACGGAAATTGTGTGTTAGGTGAATAATTTGTATGGTTTATTGTATAACCAGATCTCAATATGGTTGTGAAAATACTGAACTACTTGTGAAACATAATGGAACTCCCTTTGCAAAATATTAGGATTGATATGATAGCTAGGGGCCAGGTTTTATTTAATGGCCGGGGGCTGGGTTTTATTCAACGGCAGTGAGCCAAATTTCATTTAATAGTTGAGGGCCGAGTTTTATTAAATGACATGTTCTATATGAAATGAGACTTATACTATAGTTTTTACAATTTAAATTGTGTGATATGGTTTAAGAACCCTGAGGACCAGTTGAATTGTGAGCACGGTACCATTGCAAGGGAATTATTCTGAGACCATGTGCACACTGTACTGAGAGGTGTTGGGTGGTCTCCATCATTTAGCCTGCGTAAGGATGAAGTACCTTTCTTGGGGGGCGGACCAAGAAGTGGTGAGGCTAGCGAACCTGCAACTTGGTTGTGGATGCCTACAGACGTACTTGCAGATGATTACTGTGACTGTGTTTAGGCTGATCCCCTAGGGCATAAATGTAGCCTTCGGGCCACACAACTTGTACTATGGGGGAAGTAAATGACGTTTACTCCCAGGAAGTGTCTTTTATGCACATCTGTTAATTTATGAAAATAGTGTTATTATTTATTGAATTGGTTTATACGAAGAAAGTAAAGGCATATTTTTCAACTATGAAGGTGTGAGTATTTGTTTACTATTTAAAATGCATGAATGTTTATGGCAAAGTAAACTCTCTGCCTGGGTGCTTGTTGAGAAAGGCGAGTACCTTGTAAAGTATCAGTGTAGTCATACCAGGTTGCATAACGTATTAGAGAAGAGGGGAGCTGCATGTATGGGCGTGCAATCTTCCCTATCATCAAGAACTTTTGCTGATAAATAATTGTGTGTGTGTGTGTGAGTATAGTCAGATAATAACTTTATAACTGTGGTTAATTAACAACTAATGATATTTTGTATACATTAAAACTCATGTTGGCCACATACTGATATTAACTTAATTTGTCTTACTGAGAAGTGTCTCACCCTAATATTCAAATCATTTTTCTTGACCATCTCGTGATCTAGCTTAGTGTGCTCCGGGACGGGGTGATAGCTAGTTTTTGTGAGTGTCTACAAGAACTCTAATGTGTTTCAATTATGTTTGATGTCCCAGGATGTGTATTATGGTCTATAATATTAATATTTGGAGACCTTTGTCTATAAAGGTAGTTTAAAACTCTAGTAATGTATTTTGGAGAATGTATCATTTTATTTCCGTTGAATTTCTATATTGAATATGGTATCAGGAACACAGAAGTCACTAAAGTAGCACCCTGAGCCCCATGTGGCAGGTTAAAGCATTACAGGTGGTATCAAAGCTTAGGTTTTCTAGGTTCTGCAGACTTTGACAGTTGATAGTTACCAGAGTATAGGTTGAGATAAGTTAAGGATAGGAATTGGTAGATTAGGCGAGTCTTGGTTTGGAAGCTTAAAGGTGGAAATACTTTGACAATCTTCTGTGTTTTTCTTGGAATGACGATTTTAGGAAAACCATGGTAAATCCATTGATGATTTCATTTCTAGGTTAAGAGACTGGAACTTGGAAACTTAAGTAGGAAAGTTAGGTCGGGTGAGTAGGTGTGAATTGTGTAAATGATTCTTTGAACTAAGAATTCATATGTTATATTATTTCTTCATTCCATACTTGCATCAACCATAATAAATGTGGAATTGCTAAGTCGGTTTCTATCCTATCTTCGTGATGGATGCCAAGAGGAAAGACACCGTAGTTGGAGGGGATAATCAAATAGATACTTTTAGTGAGGATGATATGGATGCTTCGATAGTGCTGCGAAGTATAGCACGGTAGGCTAGGAAGGAGAACCAGAGGGACTCTAGAGATCAAGAGTAGCCACCGGTTGCTCGGGGCTGCACTTTTCAACAGTTTACCTCGATGAATCTGTCGATTTTTATAAAAGGAGCGAACCCAGTTGAAGTTGAAAATTGGGTTCAAGAAATAGAGGAACTACTTGGTGTACTGGAGTGCACAAAGGGGCAGAAGGTGCGGCATGCCACTTTTAAATTAGAGGGGGAAGCAAAAAGGTGGTGGAGATCGGCAAAATTGGCAGAGGAATAATGGCCAACACTTGCGACTATTACCTGGAGCTATTTTAGGGAGATTTTCTTTGACAAGCTTTTCCCTAATGCCACCTGAGAGGCTAAGGTAGAGGAGTTCCTGAACTTGAATTTGGGACACTGGACCGTACCGCAGTATGCGGCAAAGTTTATGGAGCTATCTCGCTTTTCTTCATAAAAGATCCCGGACGAGCCAAAGAAGGCCCGAAGGTTTGAGAAAGGTTTTAGGTAGGGTATACACGCACAGGTGGTGGTGTTGATGACTCAGAGTGTTTTTGAGTTTGGTGGACAAGGCCATCACAGTTAAGACTAGTATTCAGGAGGGTGAGAGAGCAATAAACCAGAAGAAGATGCCCTTGCTTCAGGGATTTCATACTAGCACCAGCCAGGGTATGTGGAGGAGGCCTGGTAATTTCACAAGCGAGGAGTAGAAGATGTGATATCGAACCTATTAGGGGAATTCACTGCATTCTACCTATCACATATGCCATCAAAGGCATTGGGCGAGTGGAGTGGTAGACTAGCTAGTTGCTATCGGTGTGGTGGGGCTAGACATATGGCGTGGGACTGCCGCGTGATGTTGACTCAAACTCCTCCACAACATCAGTATTAGGGAGGTAACTAGGCACCTGGAGGTGGTCACGAGAGGAGCACCGCTCGGGCGCGGGTGTACTTGCTTACGCTGGGAGATGCAAAGAACGCCGACGATGTGGTGAAAGGTACTATTTCCATTTTTTCAAATAATGCTATTGTGTTGTTTGACTCAGGTGCGACGCACTCTTTCATATCTCAGGGATTTGTTAAATTTTGCAGGGTAGAGACTCAGTTGTTAGATGCCGAGTTAGGTGTGGTCAGGCCAGCAGGATTAGTTGTGGTGTGTAGTAAGGTGATCAAAGACTACCAGTGGAGATTCAAAGGAAAAAATGTCTGCTAGCTTAATTTTTTTTGACATGCATGGGTTCGACGTCATCTTGGGGATGGGCTGACTAGCATCCATTTATGCAAGTATCAATTGCCAGAGGAAGGACGTAGTGTTCAGACCTCCAGGCGTGCCGGAGATTAAATTCATTGGGTTGTGTGTGTGCTCTGCACCAGAGATCCTTTCAAAAATTTAGGAAAAGAGGTTACTTCTGGAGGGTAGGAAGGATTACCTTGTATTTGTAAAAGAAGCACCGAAGGAGGTACTTTACGTTGGAGGATATGCCAATGATAAGGGAGTTCTAGGATGTTTTTCCTAGAGACTTACCAAGATTGCCTCCTAATTGCGAGGTGGAGTTTGCCATTGAGTTCAATCTAGAGACAACCCTGATTTCTATGACTCCATACAAAATTACTCCGGCTAAATTAAAGAAGCTAAAGGAGTAGTTGCAATAACTACTTTACAGGGGGTTTATCTGACCAAGCGTATCACCCTAGGAAGTACCAGTGTTGTTTGTAAAAAAAGAAGGATGGGTTGAGGAGTATGTGCATCGAGTACCAGGAAATTAATAAGATGACAGTGAAGAACAAGTACATATTGCCTTGTATTGATGATCTGTTCGACCAGCCAAAGGGCACACATGTTTTCTATAAGATCGATCTGCGATCCAGGTATCACCAGGTAAATATTAGGGCAGAAAATATTCCGAAGACAGTATTCAGGACTTGGTATGACCATTATGAATTTCTGGTTTTGCCATTTGAATTGAGAAATGCTCTTGCAGTGTTCATGGATTTGATGAACAGGGTTTTCCATCGGTATTTGGATCAGTTCATGGTGCTGTTCATCGATGACATTCTAGTTTATTCGAGGAGCCCGCACAACATGAAGCTTATTTGAGACTGGTACAGTAGGTACTTGGCAAAAATAAACTATTTTCTAAATTTAAGAAATGCAAGTTCTGGTTGGAACAAGTTGCATTTCTGGGACATGTAGTGTCCAGGGAGGGAATTTTAGTGGACCTAAGCAAAGTGGAGGAGATAGTTGATTAGGCGAGATCGAAAAACGTGCATAAGATTAGAAGTTTCTTAAGTCTGGTAGGATACTATCACCGGTTCGTTTAAAGGTTTTCGAGGCTATCGATTCCTCTAACACAGCTTATGAGGAAGAACAAGAAGTTTGAGTGGACTAGTGAATATGAGCAGAGTTTCCAAGAATTGAAGCAACAACTAGTCACTGCCCCAATATTGACCATTCCATCGGGAGAGGATGGATTCGTGATCTATAGTGACGCATCCCATAAAGGACTCGGATGTGTCTTAATGTGGCAAGGAAAGGTTATTGCATATGCTTCTCGCAAACTCATGGAGTACGAGAAGAACTATCTTACACACGACTTAGAGCTGGTAGCTGTAGTTTTTGCATTAAAGATCTAGAGACACTATCTATATGGTAAAAAGTGCGAGATCTTTAGTGATCATAAGATCCTTAAATACTTTTTCGCCTAGAAGGAATTGAACATGAGGTAGAGAAGATGGCTTGAGTTGATTAAGGACTACGACTATGCCATTAGTTACCACCCAAGAAAGGGTAATGTGGTAGTTGACTCTTTGAGTTGAAAAAATGGTGGGTGCGTCAGTTTCAGCGATTGTTATACACCATCAGATTAGGATGGACCTAGAGGGGTTGGGTGTAGAGTTAGTGGATGGGGATCCACAAGCGTTCATTGCTAGTTTGATCATATAGCCAACCTTATATGAGAAAATTGAAGTTTAGATAAGAGACGCGAAGTTAATGGAAATTGTGGAAAAAGTACAGAGTGAGTAGCAATAAGAATTCAATGTTTCTAAGGATAGAGTTTTCAGATTTCACACTAGGTTGTGTGTACCTAACAATGTGGAGATTAAGATGACGATTCTGGAGGAGGCTCATCGCTCTCTCTATACTGTTCATCCGGGAAGCACGAAGATGTATAGAGATCTGTGAGAATCGTTCTGGTGGAGTAACATGAAGATGGAGATTTCCAGATTTGTAGAACAATGTCTGACATGCCAGCACGTAAAAGCAAAGAACCAAAGGCCAGCAGGACCACTGTAACCACTTGATGTCCCTAAGTGGAAGTGGGAGCATATCTCGATGGACTTCGTATCGGGGTTGCTTTCAGTGGTGCATGGAAAAAATGCCATCTGGGTAAAGTGGATCGACTGAAGAAGACTGCACACTTCGTTCCAATCAGAATTAGTTATTCTATAAATTGGCTGGCAGAGCTTTATGTGCAGGAGATTGTACGACTTCACGGCATCCCAATTTCCATTGTTTCAGATCGAGATCCATGGCTCACCTCTTGGTTCTGGAAGAATTTGCAAGATGCTTTGGGATCTCAACTCACTTTCAATACCGCATTTCACCTACAGACGGATGGGTTGTCCGAGAGGACCATTTAGATTCTAGAGGATATGCCGTGGGCGTGTATGCTAGATTTTGAGGATGGTTAGGTAAAAGGATTGATTAGCAAATTTCGAGGATGAAATTTTTATGAGGGGAGAATGTAACGTCCTGAAAAATTAATATGCATGGAAGTGTAATAATAATAATAATATTAAATTAAAATTAAAATTAAAATTAATTATTTATTTATTTAATAATTATTATTTATTAAATAATATAATATAATATGTTAATATGATATAATATAATATAATATAATATATTATATTATATTATATATATATATACATCCATGTAAGTTAAGCAACCTGAAGGAATTAAAATTCCTTTAGGAAGAAGAAACAACATAAGGCAATTTTGGATCTCTCTCCTCCGCCTTCCCTCTCTCTCTACGCGATTTCCTTGGCCAAATGTGTACCGATCGAAGAACAAAAAATACCCCTGAGTTCCATTCTCCGCCACCGACATTTTGACCATAGTGGATTTGTCGTAGGAGCGTCATATGCACCACTTTTGGGATAAGGTCAACCCACTCTCTCTCTTTTGAATTTCTCCCCAATCTTTAGTCAAACTAACGATTAGAAACCACCATGATGATCTAGGAGTGTTTCTCTACAAGTCTAGTGGAATAGATTTTTGAACTGGGCTTTCCAAGCACCACTCGAAGATTAGGATAAGATTTAGGGAATTAAGCAAATTTGATGTTTTTGGGAATTTAATCATTTATTTTGAAATTGTGGGCTTGAGGAATGTTAAAATAGTATTTTACTTGGCATTGAGTTGATTAAATTACGAGTTATGAATTTAAGGTTCGTGTGAGCGCTGCAGGCGCAATTTTGGGATCCCTACAATTGTAACTTTGGGAAAACAGGTAGGGGGATTAAGTTAAGTTAGGTTTTTATTAAAGTTGAACTGATTAAACTGCTATATATATATATATATATATATATATATGTATACTTATGATTTCAAAGGTTATTTTGAAAATCGACTGTTCAAAATGGACTTTAAAAATATAAGATATATGATACGATATTTTGAATACTTGAATGGGGAAAAGCTTGGTTTTACTTTACAAACTAGTATACTACGAGGTACTCCTCAGTTGTTTAATAGATTATTTTCAAATACTGAAATTGTGTAGCAGGTGAAAAATTTATATGGTTTATTGTATAACCGGATTTGGGTATGGTTGTGAAAATACTGAACTGCTTGTGAAACATACTAGAACTGCCTTTGCAAAATATTGGGATTTGATATAACAGCTGGGGGCCAAGTTTTATTTAACGACTGGGGGCCGAGAATTATTTAATGATGGTGAGCCAGGTTTTATTTAATAGTCGAGGGCTGGGTTTTATTAAATGACAGGCTCTATATGAAATAAGATTTATACTACAACTTTTACTACTTAAATTACATGATATGGTTTAAGAACCCTAAGGACCAGTTGAATTGTGAGCATGGTACCGTTGGTAGAGAATTATTTTGAGACCGTGTGCTCCTACACTATACTGAGAGGTGTAGGGTGGTTTCCGCCATTTAGCCTGCTTAAGGATGAAGTACCTTTCCTAGGGGCCGAACCAGGAAGTGGTATGACTAACAGACCTGCAACTTGGTTGTGGATTCCTACAAACCTTACTTGTAGATGATTATTTTGACCGTGTCTAGGCTAATCCCCCGGGACATAAGTCTAACCTTCGGACCGCACAACCCGTACCATGGGGGAAGTAAATGGTGTTTAGTCCTAAGGAATTTCTTTATATGCTAATTTATGTAAATGGTTTTATTATTTATTGAACCGGTTTATACGGAGAATATAAATGCATATTTTTCAACTATAAAGGTGTGAGTATTTGTTTACTATTCAAAATGCATGAATGTTTATGGCGAAGTAAACTCTCCGCCCAAGGGCTTGCTGAGGAAGGCGAGGACCCTAATAAGTATCAGTTGTAGTCATACCAGGTTGAATAACGTATTAGAGCAAATAGGAGCTACTTGTATAGGCATGTAATCTCCCTTATCCTCGGGATCTTTTGCTGATAAATAATTGTGTGTGTGTGCGTGTCTCAGTATTGTCGGAGAATGATTTTATTACTTCGGTTAATTAAAAACTGATGATATTTTGTATACATTAAAACTCATGTTGGCCACACACTGATATTAACTTAATTTACCTTACTGAAAAGTGTCTCACCCCAATATACAAATCATTTTTCAAGACCATCTCGAGATCAAGCTTAGTGAGCTCCAGGGTGGGGTGATAGCTGCTTTTTGTGAGTGTCTGCAAGAACTCTAATGCTTTTTAGTTATGTTTGAGGTGCCCAGATGTGTGTTATGGTCTGTAATATGGATATTTGAAGACCTTTGTTTATAAAGGTAGTTAAGAACTCTCGTAATGTATTTCGAAGAATGTATCATTTATTGTCACTGCATTTATATAATGAATATGGTATCAGGAACAACGACGTCACTAAAATAGCACCCCAAGCCCACGTGGCGGGTCGGGGAATTATATCACTTCCATTCCATGTCTTTACAGACACGGCTTAGCTTCCGAAAATTATCCTCAAACACGCACACTTCGATGCAGACATGAGTTCAATCATGCAGCCTCTGTGAAAACCCGAATAATAATGGGATTTAAATAATATAGAGGAAGGGAAATGGAAACAGTAACAGAAGGGGGAAGTCAAGACATCGCACTTTGGAAGAAATATCTGAGGGAAATTATCAAGGCCTCGTCAGGACCTCGTCGATGAAGGCAAGATTCGTCGATAAGGAAATACTAAGAGAGGTTTTGGGCAGTCTGAATTTCATCGACTAGAAGTGGGTTTCGTCGATGAAATTATTAAAGGACTCGTTGACGAGATGACATGTCTCGACGACGAATCCATTCCTATAAATATCAAAAACTCGGATTAAACGTCAAAATTGAGGAAAAATCTCACACTCTCTTTCTCTCTCTCTCCCTACGGTTTCTCTTTCTTCTCTCTTTGATTCCGGCTCCGTCGCTCACCGGATCGATGATCCAAAGCCACCACGACGCTCCTGGAGAAGTTCTCTCCATATCTGCCGGAGTGGATCGTCAATGAAGCTGAGTTGAAAATCATTCATGAGTTGAGGTAAGGCTTGTTAAGCAAAATTTGGTCTTACGGTAGTTATAGGAAATGGTATACACGTGAAAATACTGAAGTTTAGTACTGGGAGTTTTCATTTTCAGGGTATTGAGCAGGAAATCCTACAAGTGTTAGACAAGAGTTTATAGGGGGTTTTCTTAGTAGCCAGGTAAGAGAATAAACTAAAGCAGTTATTTTTCCACACAAACTACCATTATTTCTTAACAAATTGATTTTCAAAGAAACATGTATTATATATGAATATTATTAAGTAAATGTATATTGAGAAAATACTGTTGTATACAGGAATTATGATTTTAGATGAAACGCATGATTTAATTCAGCATTGTGTGACATGAGTATTATTTTTCATGAAAAATATTATGTTACACCAATTTTACGAATAAGCATGTTTTCAGGAATTACGTAATAATGCAGTGTATGATGATTTTGAAATACATGATAATTGATTTATTTTCAGAATGATATGTATGAAATGTTTGGCATGAGACCGTATTTATGAAATGTTCGGCACGAGGCCGTATTTGTGAAATGTTCGGCACGAGGCCTTAATTATGAAATGTTCGGCACAAGGCCATAATAATGAAATTTTTGGCACGAAACCGTAATTATGAAATGTTCAGTGCGAGGCCGTATTTATGAAATTATGAAAAATGTTATAATATCATGTGTTATATGTTATTAGAACCCAGATGTTAGTTTATTTCAGTTTCAGGAGCTCCGTACCATAGCTATATAGATCAGATATCTATATTCAGACTTGTGCTAACCACCCCACGAGGGGGTGGGAGATGGATAGTCGATGTGACTTTTAGTGTAGAGTTATAGACGTCCACCTGGCAGTTCGGACCAGGGTGTGGCGAACCCATCATACTTACAGACATTTTTGACTTGGCAATGGTCGGCCAGCCATTGTCAGGTCTCGCCTTTGGGGCTGCACAACCCGTCATGGGAGGTAATACATGACATCAGCTAGCTATTCATCCTGGGTATGTTTTTAGTATTATCAGATATAACAGATGATTTATGAATGATATGAGTTACTAGAAAAATATTAATGTATATGATGATTTTGTATGTTATGACGAATGTTTACAGATATATTAAATGTATTGTATATGTATAAATGCATTATATATTCATGTTGCCACACAATTGCATTTAGTTTATTTTCCCTTACTGATATATGTCTCACCCCCGAACTTAATTAATTTTTCAGGAGACCCTGAGAGACTGGCGAATCGTGGCCGCCGTTGAGTGAGTTGAGCTTCCCTGCTAGAAGGGTAAGCTTTGATATAGGATCAGAAGATTTTTGTTGTAAGATCCTAGGTCTATTTTGATGTTTTGGAGATTGTATCCAAATACTGTATTTTGGAAATATAGTAGACTCTGGTATTATGTAATTACTGGTTGATGGATGTAAATTATTTTTACTACTGCTTAGGTTTCCGCTGTTTATTGCAGGCTATCCCCGCTACCCACGGGTTCGGGTTGATAATATTATTATTTATGTTTATTATGTGATAAGTTAAGCAAGTCGTCACAACCTCAAACAAATACGTGCATGGCTTCACTTATGTTTTTAGTTTCAATTTTAATTTCCAAAATTTTCCTATAACATTAAAACACGAATGGCCGTAAATTTACGACAAAAATAGTATATTTATCTCAGGATTATAAAATAAGCTTGACATTAAATATATTAGACATAATTGGGCATTTAATTAGAATTATAATTATGAATGCACGATTTTAAACGCATAATTACACAACTTTGACAAGTAATCATACCACTTACGAATACATTTGGAAACCCTTACCTTACACACAAATTATATAACATAAATCATATAATCCTAAAACATAAAACAAATATTTATAATGATAACCACACATTCAAATTATAAAATATGAACCATATAATCATAAACCATAAAACGTGTATTTAATAATGATGATAACACACAAATTACACTTCGGACAACCAAAATTTGTAAATAAACTACACGACGAAAAACGCTCATCGAAACATACTAATGTTTGTTAAAGTAATGGTATGAATGGCTGATTTGGGGGACAACGATACGAAATGCTTCAAACTCAGCAAGGTCATAGTATGAATAGCATATTAGGAGATGACAGTATGGATCGCCTCAATCTTAGTAAGTGTTTGTTATGAATAGATGATTGGGCGACGACGGTATGAAACGCCTCAATCACAGTAGTGTTTGCTATGAATGGCTGATTGGGGGACGGAGGAACGAAACGCCTCAATCTCAGCAAAGGTTTAATATCTATGAAAATCACGTGACTTGTAGTTTTTATGTATAGTGATTTTGAGCCGAATTATGAACTGAAAAAGAAATATGTGCTATGAAATTGTATAGGTATGAGTATAGTTTAAAATTGGTATTTCATTTAAGTTAATTAAGGGTTGAATCATATGTATATTTAAAACTCATTTGCCACACACTAATAGTAATCTATTCCATGTTACAAAGAAGTGTCTCACCCCATGATTATCCAATATTTTTCAAATGCCTCGTGGAGTATAACAATGATCAGAGTAACACAGTAAAGCGTGGGTGGGATAGAAGGTCTTGTTTAGATTTGTTAATATTTTATTTGTATTGTGATGAGTTCAGAGCATTATTGTGATATCCATTATTTGATAAGTTTAGATCTTTAATGTGATATTGGGATAGATTAGTACTCTAGTAATTAGCATTTGAGGACTTCCGTTGTCGTTATCAATGATTATTATACTATGAAATATTTAGGTTATTACAAGTGGTATCAAAGAAATTTGAACGAATTTTTTTGGGTCACTACAGTATATGAGTGTAAATACATGCTCTAACCTTTTTGATGAACTTTTCAAGCAAAATGTATATCAATGGATATATGCTTAAGGCTTACTTGAATACCCCCAAACTTTTCTCCAAAATTTTTTTCCAAATAAAAGAATAGGAGAAGTTAGGGTTTTCTTTCTAAATGACTGACCTTTGAAATATAAAAACATAAGTAGGCTCTCAAGCAGTATATATATATGCTCAAGCCATACTTGGATGACAAAGAAAATTTCTCCAAAAATAAATTTTCAAGGGAAGAGTATGGGAGAAATTTGATCTTTGAAAACATGATAATATAAAAGACAAGGCCTTCAAGCAATGCACATATAAAAGATGATATATGCTCAAGCCTTATAAAATAAAACCCGCAAAAATATTTTTCTCAAAAATGATTTTCAAGAAGAGTAGGAGAAAATAGAAATTTAAAGCATAAAAGGGGTATAAAACAAGAGGGGGAATAAAAAAATGTTAACACAAATTTCAAGGTGATTCTCCAACCTTCTCCAAGTGTTTTAGGTCCATATTTACAGGCAAAAACAAAATCTAGCCATTAACCGACCGTCGGACATAAAAATATTATTTCCTTTTTAATTTTCTAGCCATTATATGCCAAGAAATTCAAAATCCCAATTGGTCTGGTCGACTAGGGTCGATTGGCCCTAGGGCGATTTTCATTTTACTAAGCTTTGGTCCACCGAGCTCAAGATCCGGTTGACTAGGCTTTGAAGGTTGATCGACTTGGCTTCGCACGTTCAAAATAGCACCGGTCAGCTAGGCCTTCAAAATTTGGCCAAATATGCATGCCGATCGACTAGGCTTCATATGCTTATGGGAGGTCAGTCGACTGGCCCTTTTGTAAAAGTGGTCATTTTGACACTCCAGTCATTTATGCCTATAAGGCCGGTTGACTAGGCCCTTTAGAAAACTTGATTTTGCCTTCTTTTTAAGTTCACAACCTATTTAAACCTTTTCTATAAGTTAGAAATTTTATGAAAAAAAATTTTCAAGTTACTTCAAGGTCTTAAGGTCAATCTTAGGTCATTGATGTGCTTCAAATTAATTCATATGATATGCATCACATTCAAACCTAATTATTATTACAACTTTAAAAATTAATGAAGTCTTCACACTTTGCTCTCTTGATGTCCCATGGAATACGCCGAGGTATGCTCGTTTAGGTGCTTTTACGGCTTCTATTTTGCATCCATCACTTGTGCTTATAGAGATATAAACCTATTTAAATACTTAATGCACAAATGAGATGTTGTGGTTGTCATAATCAAAACAGGGATCGGACTAAAAAACTCAACATGTATGTATACACATGTTTGTTGTGGTGCATAGTATTTACTTAATTAATTTCTTGTCATAGTGTCATTTTGTCAAAAATTTGTGCATGTGCAAACCCCTATATTTAGGTGATAAGGAAATGTCTTCTATCTTGAAATGAGGCGTAATGTGCCTAGTTCAATCACCTTGAGCCAATTTGATGATTATGTTAGACACTTGAACACATAGTTCAGTTGTATACAATTTTCTTTCTTATATTTTTCAAATACTCAAAATGAATTCAACAATGGAGCTTGAAAGTGGGGAAATGGAGTCCTTCGATTCTAGAGGTGAGAATAGCCTGTGCAATGGCTAGACTATTTAATATGAAGAGTTTGGTAAATTAAATAAACATGTAAGAGTCATGAGTCTTGATTGATTAAGTTTAAATGACAATCATAGATTAATCAGGTCTCCTTCATTGGATGAATGTATAAAGGGCTCTAATATCCTCCTCCAGCATAATTGTTACTCTTGAATCCTATTTTAGTTAGAGACTATAGTATGTGAAATTAGGTCAAACTTTGCCAATTGCACAATAAGTAATTTAGAAAATTATACAAGCTTATAATGAAAGCAGGCAAATATATAAGTGGAACAAAAGAAGAGATACACCTTTGAGAGGAAGGACTCCCAAAGCAACAGATGAAGCACAAAATAAAGTAGAAAATAAAAAAAAGGCTAGGATATTTTAGCAATGAACTAGCCAAAGCCATAAGAAAATAAAGGACCCCCCAATAACTTGTAAAGATTATTTGATATAGAGATCATAGTTTATGACATATATTTTGTCTCATGTGTCCGAAGAAGAGTCATAGATTATTGATCGAACGATTAATGATATCCTCACCGAGTGGCAACCATCTACCCAATACAAATTCCCAAATGAGAACTGTCCTTGAACATTTTTTCTTGAGCAAAGTGTCACCTTGTATTTGAGCTTATTTATTGCATGGTCAAATGAAAGAAATGACGGCCGTACTACGACACTTATGCCAGGTGGAGCATCAAAGTATGCCGTGTAGAAAGATTTTACTTGCCCAACATTTGTGATTGTTCTTGATACAGTAACGCAATGCTTCAGCTCAGGAACAACAATAGATGGTAGATTAAGATTCAGGAGGAAGTTGGCGGTGTTTTGGCATTTGGCGTCAGATCCAGCGATCAGCTTGATTTCAGTATCATTGTAGCCGGAGGAACAGAGAAATTGGAGATAGTCCGAAGGTCCAGCGTCATATATAAGACCGGGATCATGGGCTTGTTTGGATGGTAATGATTCCGCAATCGCACTTTGACCATATATATCCGTCAAAAAGGCTGTGAGAGAGAGAGAGAGAGAGAGAGAGAGAGAGAGAGAGAGAGAGAGAGAGAGAGAATGAGTTGTATAATACATTTTGAATACAATCAACTAGTGTATATTTTTTTAGGAAAAAAACAAATTCTACCAGTTGTGACAAGCGCAGACTTGATGGCAGAAGGGCTCCAAGTGGGATGAACTTTTAAGATAGCAACAATGCCTGATATATGGGGAACTGCCATGGATGTTCCTGACAAAATATTAAATTCTGATTTTGGGGGACTAATAGGAGACCACGCAGCCAAGATATTAACCCCAGGAGCAGCAATGTCAGGCTGAACAAAATAATGTTTGAATAAGTTGGTATCAATGATCGGAAAACATAATAAAGCATTTAAGAAAAAACATTATTACCTTTAAGACGGTTGGATTAAGAGAACAAGGTCCTCGAGAAGAGAAGTCTGCAAGTTTTGGAGCAATTTGGTCTCCTAATTTTGTTATTGTAGGGCCAACTTTTGAATTATATGCCAAATATTTTTATACAATGATATACTTGTACTGCTGAAAATGAAATCTTAATTTGGTGGATCAAGATGGTAATAAAAGAATCTATGAAAACAAATATATCAAGACTTTTTTAGTCAAGTTAATGAAACAAAATCTCAATCCTATACAGTTTTAGATGTGTATGGAATAAATAAATAATATATATTAAATAGTTTTGAAATTATTTGTACATAATTTTATTTTTTTAATTTTTCATATAATTACAAAAAGAGCTATCCCAGATTCTAAATAGAAAAATCTGTTGTATTTCCCTCCATATGGGGCCCAAAGCCTTGAAAAGGTTTACCTGTATTAATATTTGTTTGTAATAACTCCAAAAAAGGGTTATAAAAGATTAGTAAAGTGATTCCAAAAAATAATAATAATTAATTAATTAATTAATCGGAATAAAAAATAAAAAATTTTAATTAAAATTTATTTTTATTTTTATTAATAAAATATATTATTAATATTAATTAAATATATTATTATTATTATTATTATTATTAACCTGAAACCCAGAAGCTTTAGGCTTCTTCTCTTCTTCTTCTTCTTCTTCTTCTTCTTCTTTTCTTTTCTTTTCTTTTCTTTTCTTTTCTTTATTCTTCCTGCAACGCAGCTCTGCAAGTTCTCTCTCTCTCTCTCTCTCTCTCTCTCTCTCTCTCTCTCTCTCTCTCTCTTCATTCTCACTCCCTCTCTCCTCGATTTCGTGACGGATTTTTGCCCAATTGAAAATCCGTAGATACCGCTGGACTTCATTCTCCGCTGCCATCATTTCCACCGAAGCGGATTAGTAGTAGGAGTGGCCTAGGTGTATTCCTTGGGGTAAGTCATTTTTTCCTTTTTCTTTAATTTCTTACAAAATATAAGCTCAATCGACGAACGGACACCACCACGAGAATATATGGATGATTCTCTACAACTTTAGAAGGACAGAATTCTCGTGGGGGTGTTGGGCCAAAACCCCAAATTTGGGGTACGGGAGTTATTAAGGAGCTTAATTTTAATTAATTAGCATTGATTTAAAAATGCTAAAATACTGAGCATCTGGAGCTGAAGTGGATCAAGATGGTAATAAAAGAATCTATGAAAACAAATATATCAAGACTTTTTTAGTCAAGTTAATGAAACAAAATCTCAATCCTATACAGTTTTAGATGTGTATGGAATAAACATTGACCCTAGGACACGCACACTTTCACATATATTTGTCAGGCACTTGAATAGGACTTGTTTGCTTTAATACGGGACCGAAATGCACACACGATGCACTTTCGGTCGACCAGCCAATCCAGTTCATTTTGGCCTTGTCGACCGAGACACCTTGGGTCAAAGTTTGACCACCCGGTCGACCAGCCAAGGTAGTTCAAAAGGCCCTGGTCGACCGAAACTCCCTAAAGTCAAAAGTTTGACCACCTGGTCGACCGAAACTGGTAGTTCAAAAGGCCCTGGTTGACCGAAACCCTCCTGGGTCAACAGTTGACCATCTGGTCGACCGAGAACATTTGTCCTCCAGCTATCTAGTTGACCAAAGGGTCCTCAGGAGAATTCCTAGCGGTCTGGTCGACCGAACCAGGCAGTTCAAAATGCCCTGGTCGACCGAAACTCGAAAAATTGGGAAATCACCCTCTCCTGGTCGACCAAGACCTTAGTTCAATATCTCCCTGGTCAACCGGACCATTTGAAACTTGGTCAATCGAAACATTTCTGGTCGACCGGATCTCTCGGGTTGCCCTGATTTTTTTACCGCAGTTAATATTTTTAAACAGGGTTAAAATACTTTAAACATCATTAAACTTTCTTAATAATACCCAATAGGTCCCCAACAGTCATATATTCTCCCATCTCTATATATATGACTTCATTTGAGAAAATTAAGGGTGATTAGCCACTTTGATTAGGGAAAAACTCTATGAAAAATAAAAACCCTATACTACTCACTTTCTTACTCAAACCACTCATACTTGCCTTCTATCATTGCGTACATATTTTGTAAGTTGATTGAGTGTTTTGCTTAAATAGGTTTGCTCTCCTTATGCTACTTGTTTGACACGATTTTCTTGAGAGCCAAACCTAAGGATTCTGAGGGGGCTTTTGCTAATAAGCCTTTCCTAAGAAAATTTTGTTAGATCTTCGAAGCTTGCACCTTCATTGCAAGATCTTGAGAATAGTGTATTTGTTTTTGTTTGCAAAAGTTTTCAAACACTTCCAAATATCTATTGTACTTTTATCTTGCAAAATATTTTGAAGAGATATTTGTTTGTGTGATTGTGATCTTTGTTGCCATATTTTTTCACTCATATATTATTTGCTAAATACAAAGATTACACACCTTTTGCAAACCAAGCATATACATCATTTAAATACTCACATGCTTGAGATATCTTGCTGATTGAAATATTGGAAACATGACATCTTTGTGTGAACTTATTTGTTGAATAGCTTGTGATACAAAGATTTTTTGTTTGACACTCTCACGTATGCATTACACTGATAGAAAATACTTTGAGAGTTGAACCATCTAGATCACACTGAGCTTACATATTATTTCATATTGTGGTGTATGTTATCATACTGAACTGTTTGAGTAGTTGTGGATAAATTGTTAGGAAATTTAAACTCAAACAGGCTATACTTGTACAGGATATCTTTTGGAAAGACCAATTTACAAACGGCACTCTGCCGAAATTTTTCCAAAATATTTCCAAAATTCATCATGCATAAGTATACTAATCACCCATTGCCTAGGATGTTAAATTCAAATGGCCCTTTTTGCTGTTGCCAAAAGGGGGAGATGGAAGGGGAAAAAATAATGGGTTTGTTTTAATACATTAGATGCATATTGTGAGGGGGAGCCTTCTTAGGCTTAACCCTATATTTTTTGCTTGTCGTATTTGTCATCATCAAAAAGAGGGAGATTGTTGACTTTATTGGTCACGCCCGATTTTGATTATGATAAATACTCATTGTATCTAATGAGCGTTTGAGGTTCTATGCAGGAACTAAGGGTAATAAGATCAAGATGTGCACAAAGCAAGAAAAACTTGATGACCAATTTATAATTCAGCATTGTAATATATTTATATTGGTCTATAATAGTAAGTAGGTATTTGGTTTGTAATAAGCTCACACACATCACATGTATGATTTACTACGTACGCTTAAACCAAACCATGAATGAGAAAGGACCTTAGAAAGACCCTAGGGTGTACCCCTCGGTCAACCGACATCGGACTTTTTCGGTATCTGAAAATTGGACCCCAAGTGACCCTAGGACACACATACTTTCACATATATTTGTTAGGCACTTGAATAGGGCTTGTTTGCTTCAATACGGGACCGAAATGCACACACGATGCACTTTCGGCCGACCAACCAATCTAGTTCATTTTGGCCTGGTCGACCGAGACACCTTGGGTCAAAGTTTGACCACCCAGTCGACCAGCCAAGGTAGTTCAAAAGGCCCTAGTCGACCGAAACTCCGTGGAGTCAAAAGTTTGACCACCTGGTCGACCAAAACTGGTAGTTCAAAAGGCCCTGGTCGACCGAAACCCTCCTGGGTCAACAGTTGACCATCTGGTCGACCGAGAACATTTGTTCTCCAGCTACCTAGTCGATCGAAGGGTCCTCGAGAGAATTCCCAGCGGTCTGGTCGACCGAACCAGGCAGTTCAAAATGCCCTGGTTGACCGAAACTTGGAAAATTGGGAAATCACCCTCTCCTGGTCGACCAAGACCTCAGTTCAATATCTCCCTGGTCGACCGGACCATTTGAAACTTGGTCGATCGAAACATTTCTGGTCGACCAGACCTCTTGGGTCCCTAATTTTTTTACCGCAGTTAATATTTTTAAACAAGGTTAAAATACTTTAAACATCATTAAACTTTCTTAATAATACCCAATAGGTCCCCAACGGTCATATATTCTCCCATGTCTATATATATGACTTCATTTGAGAAAATTAAGGGTGATTAGCCACTTTGATTAGGGAAAAAATCTCTGAAAAATAAAAACCCTATACTACTCACTTTCTTACTCAAACCACTCATACTTGCCTTCTATCATTGCCTACATATTTTGTACGTTGATTGAGTGTTTTTCTTAAATAGGTTTTCTCTCCTTATGCTACTTGTTTGACATGATTTTCTTGAGAGCCAAACCTAAGGATTCTGAGGGGGCTTTTGCTAATAAGCCTTTCCTAAGAAAATTTTGTTAGATCTTCTAAGCTTGCACCTTCATTGCAAGATCTTGAGAATAGTGTATTTGTTTTTGTTTGCAAAAGTTTTCAAACACTTCCAAATATCTATTGTACTTTTATCTTGCAAAATATTTTGAAGAGATATTTGTTTGTGTGATTGTGATCTTTGTTGCCATATTCTTTCACTCATATATTATTTGCTAAATACAAAGATTACACACCTTTTTCAAACCAAGCATATACATCATTTAAATACTCACATGCTTGAGATATCTTGCTGATTGAAATATTGGAAACATGACATCTTTGTGTGAACTTATTTGTTGAATAGCTTGTGATACAAAGATTTTTTGTTTGACACTCTCACGTACGCATTACACTGATAGAAAATACTTTGAGAGTTGAACCATCTAGATCACACTGAGCTTACATATTATTTCATATTGTGGTGTATGTTATCACATGCATTTGGGTACATATCTGCTTTACACGAAAACTTATTCATTGTACCATTTGATTGTATTTCAAATACTGTTGTATTTACAGGCACGGGCCTGAAGAGGGAGACTAGCCCTGGAGTAGTCCCGGATTGGCTTTGACCCGGTTAGGAAAGTTAGGTGCGTCGTCCTGTTAAGGCGTGTAGGTTGAGGTCAGCCCTGTGCTAATTTGACCTAGTTGTAAACGGTGCCGCTCCACCCTTAAGTGAGCTATTAGTGGAATCCTCGAGCGTTCGAGCTAGAGGCGGGGACGTAGGCACAGTTGGCCGAACCCTGCTAATATATCGTGTGTTCATTTACATTTCAGCACTTTATATTTACCACACATGTATGTTATGGGTGAATGATGCGTATGACTTAATTTCCACATTATATTTATCTACGCATTTGAAAATTGAATAGACTGACCCTATGTTGTGTACATACTTCAATTTATCTGGTTTAACCTAGGCGATAAATTTTAAATTCCAATTCACCCCCCCTCTTGGGAATACACCAATTCTAACAAGAACTCATATTGCCACACACTATAAATAATTTATTCCTTCTTACTGAGATGTGTCTCACCTAAATTATCTAAATTTTTCAGGGGACAGAGATAGGTCAGGTGGTAGAGCTCCGTGATCATAGGGAGCTGGGACCCTGATATACAGGGTGAGTTTGGACTAGGGAGGTGTGATTCCCTAGGGTTGTATTGTTTTTGGACATGAGATAGTATTGTGTATATGTGTATATGGATACTCTGGGTATTGTATTCTGACTGATATGTATATACTGTCTTCCGCTGTTAGGTTGTGTATTAAAATAACTTTTTACCCGGTACCCAATGTGGGCCGGGTTGTGTGAATGATAGTAAGATTCTTGACGTGGCCGATTTGTGAATGTTATGGATGGCCTGTGATTATTTATTTATTATTGGAAAAAAATTGTATGAAAATCGAGACGTCACAATTTGGTATCAGAGCCTAGGTTGCTAGGTTCTGTAGACTTCAGTAGACAGCGGAATACAATACCAGAGTATAGGAGTGGATTTTGAGGGAAATAGGTGATGGGTAGATTGAAATGTGAGTTAGTGGTTGTTTGAGGATGAGGTGAGAATTTAGGATTCTATCTTGCGGCCTAGAGGCAGGAGTACCGGGATTGTTTCTGTGTTTTTCCTGGGGTGACCATTTTAGGAAAACCATGGATACTATCGCTAGGTCTTGTTTCTGAGTGGTAGGACTGAATCTTAAATGGGGATTAAGGTGTGGATAGAGGAATAATTTATGACTTATTGTAGTGTGTGTGTTGTGTGATAGTGATTGTACGCTGAGATTAGCTATTTCCTTTGCAGGATGGATCCGAGGAATAGTAACACGAATGCGGTAGGTGATGAAGTAGGACCTTCCAGTATGGGTGGTGCAGACTCTGACGTGGTATTGCATAGCATCACTCGGCAGGTGATGGCTGAGATGGCCAGGAGCTCGGGGGAGCGGAGTTACATGATCAAGCAGTTCACGCGAATGCGACCGCCATCTTTTGCTGGAGGAGTGGACCCACTGGTAGCAAAGAACTGGGTTCAAGACATAGAGGACATTCTGGCAGTCCTCTCATGTACAGATGAGCAGAGGGTGTTATTTGCCACATTTAAATTGACTGGAGAGGCAAAGCACTGGTGGAGGTTAGTGAGAGTACCAGAGGAGCACAGGCTTGACCCTGTAGTGATGACATGGAGTCGCTTCAGGGAGATTTTCTTCGAGCGGTACTTTCCCACAATGGTTAGGAGTCCGAAGGCATCAGAGTTTCTGTATCTGGCACAGGGGTCTATGACGGTGCAGCAATATGCAACGAGGTTTGTCGAGCTGTCCCGGTTTGCTCCATATATGGTGCCAGATGAGGAGAGGAAGGCAACAAAGTTTAAGGAGGGCTTGAGGTAGAACCTGTATGAGCAGGTGGTAGGTTTCTGAGCTCAGATCTTCTTGAAGATAGTGGACAGAGATGCGGTGATTGAGAGCACCATACAGAGGGGCGCAACAGCCCAAAGCCAGAGGAATAGGCCCACACCTTTTGATTTTCAGGTAGGGCCCAGTCAAGGGCCGTGGAGGAGATATGATACCAGGGGGGAACGACGACAGGGAGGAGGAGATCGAGCAGTACAGGGCAGACAGATGCCCCCCTCCTTGTCCTAGTTTTTTGAGGAGGCACCCATGAGAGTGCCAAGCGAGAGAGGTGGTCTGCTATCAGTCCCACCAGCCTGGACATATCGCGAGAAACTGCCAGGCACCACCAGTGGTAGAGGCTGCTCCTCGACCATACAGAGAAAGCTATCAGGCACCTCGAGATGGACAGTAGAGGAATACTGCTCCGGCGTGAGTGTATGCACTAACGCCGAGACATGCTGAGGCGGCGGGAGATGTGGTTGTCGCGACGTCACGGGAGCGCGTGTGCCCCGGGTGGCAAAATTAAAATCAATTTGAATTTTCAATTAAAAATATGAAAGTGTCGGAGTCGCCACTAACCTTTAGTGCGGTTAAAACACATGATTACTACCTCGTTAGGGGTAGAATGGGTCTACGTTACCAGAGTTGGGGTCGGGAGTTCGGTTACGCGAGGGGAAGGTACGAGCACCCCGTACGCGCTCGTTCTTATGAACGGTACCTAATTAATTTAGAATTATCTCTAAGTTAATTTAAAAAGTCTTTAAATTACTCCTTTTATGAATTAATAAATACACATGAAAAATAAATAAATAAATAAATGTAATATATACATATATATTCCCGCAGAACTTAAGGTACGTGGAGCCCGAAGGCTAATACCCTAACATTAAAATCATAGGGAAAAAAAATCATAAAATTAAGAAAATAAATAATAAAAATAAAAAATATTAAATTAATACAAATATATAATAGTACAAATAACACAATATATGATATAAACAAAAATAATAATCATGATAAAAATAATGGTAAATATTAATACTCTAATAAGTAATGCTAAAATACTAAAAAAAATATTAATAATAGAATACATGACTCTATATATATATATATATATACTAAAAAACACTATAGTAAGTAATGAAATATTAATATACTAAATATACGTAATACTAAACATTTAAAAATGAATAATAATACTAGATATATTAATATACTAAAAATAGTTGATACTACATATGTTAAGATACTAAGTTTATTGATATATTAAAGATAGTTAATGTTAAATATATTCCGATACTAGAAATAGGTAGCACTAGATATATTAATATACTAAGAATAATTAACACTCAATATATTAAGATACTAAATATATTAATATACTAAAAATAGTTAATACTAAATATAGTAAGATTCTAATAATGATTAATACTAAACATATTAATATACTAAAAATAGTTAATACTAAAAATACTAAGATACTATTAATTAATACTAACTATATTAATATACTAAAAAAAAAAAATAATTGATGCTAAACATGAACTAAACATTACAAGTACTAAACATTTAACAAATAACAAACCCTAACATATAACAACAATAAATAAAAACTTAATATCTAAATATTGCACATTAAATAACAATAACCACAACCCTAAATATGAGAATTGAACAATAATAAAAATCCTACACTAACAATATTGAAATTAAATATATGCAATGAAAACCACAAAGATCTAAATCGGAGCAAAAATAAAAACCCTATAATAAAAAAATTGCACATTTAATATACAATAAATAACAACAAAAATATAAACATAAGTATATAAAAAAAACCTAAAATAAGTATTTCAAACATAAAACCCTACAATAACAAGATTATACCATAAACATAAAACATATAACCAAGAACATTAAAAACCTAAAATAGATATTTCAACCATAAAACCCTACAATAACAATTTCAACAAACCCAAAAATATGAAGATTGAATATTAAAAAATAAATAAAAACCCTTCAATAACAATTTTAATATATACAGCAATATGAAGATTGAATATTAAAACAAATCCTTTAATAACAATTTAAATATACACAATAATGATAAAATAAAGAAAAATTAAAACTTTAAAACATAAGGTGTGTGTGTGCATGTGAGAGTAAAGGAGGCTCACCATGTGGGGGTGTTATATTGGCCGTGAATAGCTGCAGACAGCAAAGGGGAAGAGCTGCTGCATGCGGTGTGGCCGTGGTAGCTGTATTGTGAGGATGGTGGTCATGGGTTGTCGCAGGGAGCTGGGAGAAAGTCCCGCCGGTGGAAGGGCTACTGTAGAGAATTGCTATTGCCGCCGGCTAGGTTGGCGGTGAAGATGTTGGGGGATCTCGCCGGTCTGTTGTGCGTGTATAGGGGCTACTGGTTTGCTGTAGGGGCCGACATGCTGCCGTGTGGGGGTTGACGGCGACGGTGCTGAGCTTGGAGTTGGTGCAACGGCTGTGGTAGGGGAGCTTAGGTCGGAGCTGCAGATCTGACCGTGACAGATTGAGAGGGATGAAGGGAGACGAGGGAGGAGAGATGGAAGAGGAAGAGAGAGCCAGAGAGATGAGAGAATGGTTGGTGTGACTGTGAGCAGAGAGGTTGGGGGCCGCCGGAAAAAAACCAGAGAGATGAGTGTTTTCTTTTATTTTTTAGGGTTCCCCCGGCGCTGTGTGTGCGCCCCCCTCTTGTTTTCCTGCGAGCATCCCCTTTTAAAAGGCTTTTCTAAAACCCTAATCCTAATACCCCCTCCTCCTAATATTAATAATAATAGATGAATAAATAATAATAATAATAATAATAATAATAATAAATATAATAATAATAAAGAAAAATAAAAATAAGAATAAGAAAAATAATAGTAAAGTAATAATAATAAAAATAATACCATAATAATAAAATAATATTTAAAATAATGATAATGATCATAATAAAAATAATAATAATAATAATAATAATAATAGAAACAGTAAAATAATAATAATAAAATAATATCTAAAAGTAATAATAATAATAATAATAATAATAATAATAATAATAATAATAAGAATAAATATGATAATAGTAAAATGGTAATAAAATAATAATAAATGAAATTTAAAAAATAACAAAGATAATAAAAATAAAATAATCATAATAATAATAATAATAATAATAGTAATATAATAATAATAACAATAGCAAGATAATAAAGTGATAATAAAAATATTTTAAAAATAATAATAACAATAATAATAATGAAAATAATAATAATAATAATAATATAATAATGATACTAATAATACAAATAATAGTAAAAATAATGATGATAATAAGGTAATAATAATATTTACAAATAATAATTATATTAGTAATAATAGTAATAATAATAATAATAATAATAATAATAATAATAATAATATTGAGCTTGGGTAAAAATGGGATGTCTACAGCTGCCCCTCTTTGTAGGCTTCGTTGCTTCAAAGTAAAAGTAGGAACTCTCCTACGTTATTTGTAGCAACAAACCTGCAAAGACAAAAGACGCTAATTTTGGACCAGGCCAATGCATCAAAAGAGATCAATGTGTGACTTCCCAAAAATGACCAGCGAAGGATCAACATGAGTGAGACCGCAAAAGGGTTAATAGGAGTGGACCGTGATGGGTCAATAAGAGTGGGACCGTGAAGGGCCTAATAAGTGTGGACCGCGATAGGTCAATAAAAGTGGACCGTGATGGGTCAATAAAAGTGGACCGCGATGGGTTAATAAGAATGGAACCGTGATAGGTCAATAAGGTGGGACCGCGAAGAGTCAATAAGGTGGGACCGCGATGGGTCAATAAGGTGGGACCATGAAGGGTTTATAAGAGTGGGACTGTTAAGGGCTAATAAGAGTGGACCGCGATAGGTCAATAAAAGTGGACTGCGATGGGTCAATAAAAGTGGACCGCGATGGGTTAATAAGAATGGGACCGTGATAGGTCGTAAGGTGGGACCGCGAAGAGTCAATAAGGTGGGACCGCGATGGGTTAATAAGATGGGACCATGAAGGGTTTATAAGAGTGGGACCGTGAAGGGCCAATAAGAGTGGACCGCAATGGGTCAATAAAAGTGGACCACTATGGGTCAATAAAAGTGGACCACGATGGGTTAATAAGAATGGGACCGTGATAGGTCAATAAGAATGGGCCGCAAAGGGTCAATAAAAGTGGACCGTGATGGGTCAATAAAGTGGGACTGCGAATGGTAAATAAGAGTAAGACCGTAAAGGGTCAATAAGATGAGACCGTGATGGGTCAATAAGAGTGGACCGTGATGGGTCAATAAGAATGGGCTGCAAAGGGTCAATAAAAGTGGACCGCGATGGGTCAATAAAAGTGGATCGCGATGGATCAATAAGGTGGGACCGCGAATGGTCAATAAGAGTAAGACCGTGAAGGGTCAATAAGATGAGACCGTGATGGGTCAATAAGGTGGGACCACGATGGGTCAATAAGAATGAGACCGCGATGGGTCAATAAGGTGGGACCGCGAATGGTCAATGAAAGTGGGACCGCAAAGGGTCAATAAGATGGAACCGCGATGGGTCAATAAAAGTGGGACCGCGAAGGGTCAATAAGAGTGGGACTGCAAAGGGTCAATAATGTGGGACCGCAATGGGTCAATAAGAGTGAATAAGATTATCGAAACAATTTGGATGAAACTACTCATATAAATGAGATAATCAAGAGGTGATCCAACACCTCGGTTTCATTGTGAACATCTTTTTTTTTTTTGAATGTGAGGGTTGATGCCCTAATTTTAAAGTAGATGACTCAATTTGGACCAGGGAAATGGTTACTTTGTATGAGGGATGATGAATCGGTGCCAGGTCCCAAGATCTTTTGGACAGTCAGTATTTTGGAAAATGGTTACCCTAGTGAGGGTGATCAATCGGGTGCGAGACCACAAGATTCTTCTAGAAAATGTCCTCAAGTGTAGGGTTTAGAATTATTCTACCGGGGATTATCAATCGAGAACAAAAACCCGAGTTTCTTTGGCTGTCCATAGATCACCCTCTTTGAGACTCAACAACCAATGCATCAATTGCTTCCCGGGGTCAGCTGCCACAGTTTCAAAGTATGTCAATCTGTGCATGGGGGCCAGCTGCCCCAATTTCAAAATATGTCTAGATAAGAATGGCTCAATCAGTGATGCAAAAGAATTGTTTAGAAGTTTATCCAACCAGGTAAGTATGAATGGATGGTGCTCTATTGCTATATGCATGCTTGTTGCTACCTAAGATGCAAAAATGCAGTGATATGTTGCTATGTGTGCATAATGATGCTTGAATGCAAAGATGTATGCATATTGAATGAGATGCCCTTTTTATTTTCTTTCTTATACAATGCATGGAATGTGTGGTAATGCATGAAATATATGGTAACGCATGAAATGTATGGTAATGCATGAATCTTTTCTCCTTCCAACGTGCTTGTAATCGACAACCCAATCTCTGATCTTGGGTGTGCCTGCTGATTCTGGCCATGTTTCAAATTCCAAAAGGCACTCAAAATCTGCCCTAGTGTTTACATGCCACTGGTCATGACCCTGTTTTTGACTTTTGATTATGTCCTGAAAGCTCTTGAATTTGCTCCAATGAACTCAAAAATTGCCTAGTTTCGATCCTTATCCACTGATCTTGGCTATGTTTTCATCATGCACTCTGATATGACGGCATCAGAATTAGTCCAAACAAAACTCAACCCAAAATCTGCCCCAGTTATCATCGTTTGTTACTGATATTGGCTTCAAATTTGGCTTCGACATGAAGGCACCCAAATCAGCGTCACTGGAACTCAACACAGAGTTTGCATCATTTAGGTGCATCTGTAACTATTCTTGACCATTTTACCTGTCTTTCACAAGGATCCTGTTTTGGCGAATGTGTCAATGATTAAGCCTTTTTGACCATCCGTCTTCCTTTTGGAGCTTTTGAAGAATGAAATTTTTCTTCTTGTTTTTTTTTTTGGATGGAGGAATGAATGATGAATGATCATGCATTTAGGACATCAACTTGCTAAATCAAAAGGTCATATGCTCAAAATAGATGTTTTACTGTGTTCACATGCTATTTCAACGGAAAATTTCATACCAGTATTCGAGAACCCTACGATGATGGTGCTAACTTTTTTAACTGAATAGCTGATTTTTTTCTTTCACCGATTGCCCCAGTTTTATTGGGGGACTATTCTTCTACCTTGTTCTGCCGTGAAACCATTGGGAACCTCTTGTTTTATGGTTGCCCCTAGTTCAGCCAAGTCTAACCCATGTTTTGATCTCAAGATGGTCTTTAAGACTCAGGACGAAACGTAGGCTTAAGAATATGGGTTTTCAAAATAAAGGGGAAACCAAGGCTCAAAAATCCCATCCCCTCATAACGTTTGCCCCAGTTTGGGGTTTCTGCAAGGTATTGACCGTACTTGTCATGTGAACAAGCTGCCTACGTACCTTTTCAGGATCAGGTCATTACGTAGTTCAGACACAATATTGCTTCTGACAAATCATTTGATACAACAATGTATACTAATTTGGTCAGGACTTTCATTTGGACTGTAATGCAGGTTAGGGGTTTGGGTTAAAGAAGAAAAGAGTTAAATAAGGCTCAAAATCGTCGATTTTATCAAGGGTAATTTGGTCAAAGATCACATGTGTAGTATGTCCCTTATTTTTCTTTCTTCTTCCTTTTTTTTCTTCCTTCTCTTTTACTGCAACTTTTGCTTTTCCTTTTATGAAAGAATTTTAACTTCATTTTCATTTGAATACCATTTGGGACTGATCATTTTCTTAAAACTGCCCCAGTGTGGGTGTGATCCTTTGACGGGTTAAGAATTGAATGTTTCAGGTTCAAAAAGGGTTTGCAAGGGGTTTCTTCTTTGCCATTCTTTTGGGTAGTAGAAAAAAATAGCCTGCTATCCTTTTGGTAATGATTATTATCTCAAATAACTTGTCAAATGCTAAGGTACCCAAACCCGAGTTAAATTTCTAGCGAACTGACTTTTAAGAAAAAAATTGTTTAACAATCAAGTTCAAGTGGGTTAACAAATGGTAAATCAATATTGGGTTCTTTCCAGGGATAACTGATCGGCCAAAGACGACCATCTATCATTCGATCAAAACATGATTAGCGGACTGACATGAGATTCATGGAAGCAACATATATTTTATTGAGGCTTATAGAACTTCTTCGTAGTATTTGAACTCATGGAGTGACGAACATTGTCTCATCTTCCTTTATTTTCGTCTCTTAGCTTGAATTTTTCATAACTAACATTTGCTTTTGGTTCATGAATACTGGTATTTTATTTTCCTTATCTTAGCATGAAACACGAGTAAACAAAATTTTGGACATTGAACTCTCGATGCTAGTGAGATACGAAAATGCATAATTTCATTTCTTTGATAGAAAAGGAAATAAAAGCATCCCTGAAGGGGGCAAACAATCAAAAGTTTGCCACTTGTATTTCTCTGTTTCCATGGTCAAAAAGTAAACCCATTTATTTAGACTATATGCGGAATATCTCTGGTGCAAAACTTGTTGTACTTCTCTGACTGATCTGAATATTCTTTTAACGTTGCACAACAGGCTCCTCCACGTCAATTTCCAGTAGACCCAAATCTCTTAAGGTTTGTACTCTATGCTTGAAATGCCAACATTTTTCAATTGAATGACCTATTGCCCCAGAATGATACTCGCATCGAGCATTTAGGTCGTACCACCTTGGGAAAGGGGATTGCAGCAACAATCCTAGTACTGGTGCAATCATTTGAATTGCCACCAATTGGGGGAACAATTCTGCATAAGTCATTAGAATAGGTTGAACTTCTTTCCTCTTTCTTTCCATCAGGGGGCTCCCTCCCGTGTCCTGAACATTCAGCTGCCTTGAAATAGGCTTAGGTCCGAAGGAAACTTCTTGGGGTTGCGCACCTCAATGCACTATCTGATGGACTATGGGCTTGTAAGCAAAATTCTTATTTGTCCACTGGGTCTTACCCTCTTGGTAATGATGCCCCTGAATCATCTGTGCTTCCTCTTCTTTCTTCCTCTTACTTAGATCAGTTTCTACGTCACCACTTTTGGTTCTTCCGACTTTGATGGCCGTTTCAATTCTCTCTCCAGTAGAAACAATATCCATAAAGTCATGTGGGGTTGCCCCTAGGAGATGTCCGAAGTAGGGATCTTTCAATGTATTCACGAATAGGGAGATAGCCTCCCTATCTTCCATAGGAGGGCTCACTTGGATGGACATGTCCCTCCATCTATATGCATATTCCTTGAATGTTTCGTTAGGTTTCATTTGCATGCTTTGTAAGGTCATGCGATCAAGAGCCATTTCTATCATGTGGCGGTACTAAGCTATGAAGGAATTTGCCAGATCTTTTCAAGTACGGATTCGAGCTTGATTCTGCTGAATGTACCATCTAATAGCCGCTCCAGTCAAGCTATCTTGAAAGTAATGCATCATCAGCCTCTCATCATTGGTGTGTGCAGCCATTTTCTGGCAATAAAGGCGCAAATGGGTCCGAGGACAGTGGGTTCCATCGAATTTTTTGAAATCTGGCATCTTGAATTTTGGCGACAGAGTGACCTTTGGCACCAGGCAAAGGTCATTAGGGTCAACGGAGTCAACTGTATTATACCCTTCAATTGCTTTCAAGCGCTTCTCCAATACATCACAACGACGCTCAGACTCAGATATGTTTATCCCCATATCGGAAGTTACTAACGGGGAAGTTCCTGCCACTGGAAACCCCTGTGCTGGAACAGTAAGGATAAATGGAGGTATATTTGGCATTGGATCCCCCATGTTGCCAGGTGGTGGAGTTGATGTTTGTCCATGATTTGGGGTGAACTCTGGAGGATGAGTAGGGTCTGTATCTGTTTTAGGATCATTTTGTACCGCTTTTCCTTTGTTCATCAACAATTCCAGAATTTTGCTCATTTTCTCAATCAATTCTTCTTGTCATTGTCTATGCTCAGGACCCTGTTTTCTAGTTGCTCACTCATTTCCCTTGCCTTTCTTAGAGTATTGTACGGATGCGTAGTGGTCTCAATTACTGCTTTTTGTTACTCAAATGACTTCTTTCCTTGAGAGAGCTGTGGACCAAAACTTCCTTTTTAGAACTAAATGCATGATTATGTAATGCATGAATGTGTGAGTTATTTAATGCATGACCATGAGATGCAATAGATGTTTGTGCATGGATGTAACTAGTGCAATCATACATACAAATGAAGATATGAACATGTATGCAACCTATCGTGCATGGCTATGCATGAAATGAAGTGCATGAATGCGATGTAACCTAAATAACTACTTTGCCAGAATTCCAAAAACATCCCGCTAATGAAAGATTTCAAGATTAAGACACGACCATTGATGGGCCACAATTTTAGTTCAAATCTTCCCCCAACCATTCATTTCCTTATTGATGGTCTATGTACCTCAGATTCTATGAAGGGTCAGATTATGATATGAGCTTGGGGTTGACCCAAGGTAGTCAACCCGTTAGATTTGTTCAATGCGGAATTATGGACTTTAGTGTGCACTTGGGCCTTGAGTATTTTAAAATATGGGCTTCAATATATTTCATGATGGGATTAGGCCTTAATTTTAAAAGGACTGGGGCTTGGATTTGTTTAGGAAAATGTTGGCCCATATTTTTAGGCAATAGGGTCAAAGCCCATTGTTGAAATCTAGGTTTGACCCTTTTTGAAAATCAGGTCTGGGCTGAGTTTTTGCTTAGGAAGAGGTCGGACCTATGTTGGTTTTTTTCTTAAAAAAAAAAAAAAAAAATTGGGCCCGAGTTATTTGAAAAGGGTTGGGCCGACCCAATTTTTAAAATGCTCGAGTCAAGTGCTTTATTTTTTTTATTTTTAAAAAGGATGGGCCATGGTCTCATTATTGGGCTTTTTTAGAATACTAGCTAAGTAGTATGTAAGTCTAAATTGGATGCAAAATGTATGATATAATACAAAGTATCTCACAACAAATATACAACATACTATAGATGGAGAAAGATGTGGCTCATGTCCTGACCCAAGGTAGGTACACCTATTTTATTGGGTTTCTTCATGGCTCTATCCTAGCTAAGGGAAAACTATGGACAAGTACGTGTGGGTAGGCTCTAATCCTATTGATAAAAGGTCCCTAGTTTGGAATTTCATCCTCCCCCATAGGGGTCCGGACAAAACCCGTACTGAGCGGAGTGGTTCGCGGGTCCCATCAAACTCTGCCACGAAGGGACTGACGCTATTACACTCCTTTTTACTCCTAACAAGGAAAGCTCGGGTATAGAGTGTGAAAGTGTGTGAATTCAATTTTTTAACCTAATCCCGCTACCCCCACATTTATTCACATGCTATTTAAAAATATGGAAACAAGATATCTATAATCAATATATTTATTCAAAAGGTACGGAGACACAATATCTACAATTAATATGTTTATTCAAAAAATTTGGAAACAAAAAATAAGGAAACAAAATATTTACGATTAGTATACAAAATATCTATAATTAATATACTTATTCAAAATATCGACGATTAATATGCTTATTCAGAATATTTGCAAACAAAATATCTACAATTAATATTCAAAAAATTAGGAAACAAAATATTTTTAATTAATTAAGGTTGTTTGTAAATTATGGAAATAAAATATATTAAAATTAATCAAGGTTATTTACAAATTAAAATATTCACAAAATAAGGAGTAATTAAAATATTTATTAAATTTGAACTTTGGATAATTTCGAATTAATTACTGGCTCGACTCTCTAATGTCCCCATCGGAGTCGCCAAGCTGTCGCGACGTCCAGGGAGCGAGTGTGCCCCGGGCGGCGAAATTAAAATCAATTTGAATTTTCAATTAAAAATATGAAAGTGTCGGAGTCGCCACTAACCTTTAGTGCGGTTAGAAGACATGATTACTACCCTGTTAGGGGTAGAATGGGTCTACATTACCAGAGTTGGGGTCGGGAGTTCGGTTACGCGAGGGGAAGGTACGAGCACCCCCTACGCGCCCGTTCTTACGAACGGTACCTAATTAATTTAGAATTATCCCTAAGTTAATTTAAAAAGTCTTTAAATTACTCATTTTATGAATTTATAAATACATATGAAAAATAAATAAATAAATAAATGTAATATATACATATATATTCCCTTAGAACTTAAGGTACGTGGAGCCCAAAGGCTAATACCATAATAATAAAATAATATTTAAAATAATGATAATGATCATAATAAAAATAATAATATAAATAATAATAATAATAATAATAGAAATAGTAAAATAATAATAATAAAATAATATCTAAAAGTAATAATAATAATAATAATAATAATAATAATAATAATAATAAATATGATAATAGTAAAATGGTAATAAAATAATAATAAATGAAATTTAAAAAATAACAAAGATAATAAAAATAAAATAATAATAATAATAATAATAATAATAATAATAGTAATATAATAATAATAACAATAGCAAGGAAATAATGTGATAATAAAAATATTTTAAAAATAATAATAACAATAATAATAATCAAAATAATAATAATAATAATAATAATAATAATAATAATAATAATAATGATACTAATAATACTAATAATAGTAAAAATAATGATGATAATAAGGTAATAATAATATTTAAAAATAATAATTGTATTAGTAATAATAATAATAATATTAAGCTTGGGTAAAAATGGGGTGTCTACAGTGGTGACAGGTACGGTTTCAATACTGTCATTTAAAGCTACTATTTTGTTTGATTCTGGGGTGACGCATACGTTTATCGCCCGGGATTATGTTAAATTGTGTAGGTTTGAGCCTCAGTAGTTAGAAATTAGTTTGTCTGTTGCTATGCCGACTGGGGCTGTAGGGGTATGTAGAAAGGTACTCAGGGACTGTCCAGTGGATATTCAGGGGAGGTCTTTGTTGGCTAATCTGGTGGTTTTAGACATGCATGAGATTGAGATAATCTTGGGTATGGATTGGCTAGCTGCCCACTATGTTAGCATTGATTGCCATAAAAAAGTGGTAGTATTCAGACCTCTAGAGGGACAGAAGTATAGATTCGTGGGATCACGTGTGTGCACCCCAAGTCAGTTACTATCTGCTATACAGGCACGTAGGTTGCTATCAGAAGGTTGTTAGGGATATTTAGCCTGTGTGAAGGTTGTATCAGAAGGGGAACTAAGGGTGGAGGATATCCCAGTCGTGATGGATTTTGCTGATGTATTTCCCGAGGATTTGTCGAGACTACCTCCTGATCGTGAGGTAGAGTTCGTTATTGATCTGGTTCCAGGGACAGCATCGATTTCAAAGGCGGCGTATAGAATGGCACTGGCAGAGCTGAAAGAATTGAAGAAACAGTTGCAGGAACTATTAGATAAGGGGTTTATTCGCCCCAGTGTGTCGCCCTAGGGAGCACCGGTTTTGTTTGTGAGGAAGAAGGATGACTCGATGAGGTTGTGCATCGACTATCGAGAAATAAACAAAGTGACTATTAAGAATAAATACCTGCTCCCGTATATCGATGATTTGTTTGACCAGTTACTGGGGACACAGTTCTTTTCAAAGATAGACTTACGCTCCAGGTACCATCAGGTGAAATTCAGGGTTGAATATGTTCCGAAGATGACATTCAGAACACGGTATGGTCACTATGAATTTCTAGTTATGCCGTTTGGATTGTTGAATGCTCCTGTAGTGTTTATGGATCTAATGAACAGGGTCTTTTACCAGTACTTGGATCAGTTTGTGGTAGTATTTATTGATGATATAATGGTGTATTCAAAGAGTCCAGAGGAGCATGAGGAGCATCTGAGTATAGTGTTGTAGGTGTTGCGAGAGAAGAAGCTATATGCAAAGCTCAAGAAGTGTGAGTTTTGGCTGGAACAGGTTACCTTCCTTGGACACGTCATATCCAAGGGTAGTATTTCTGTTGATCCGAGTAAGATTGAGGCGGTAGTAGACTGGGCACGACCAAAGAACATGCATGATATCAGGAGTTTCCTAGGATTGGCTGGGTACTACCACAGATTTGTTGAGGGCTTCTCTAGATTGTCAAGCTCGTTGACCAGATTAACTAGGAAAGGAGCGAAGTTTGAGTGGTCTGATCAAATGTGAATAGAGCTTCCAGGAATTGAAGCAGCGACTCATCACTGCGCCTGTGTTGTCGAGTCCTTCAGGAGAAGAGGGGTTCGTAATTTACAGTGATGCATCCCATAAAGGGCTCGGATGTGTATTGATGCAGTGGGGGAGAGTGATAGTCTATGCCTCCCGACAGTTCAAAGAATATGAGAAGAACTACCCTACCCATGATTTGGAGTTGGCGGCGGTTGTTTACGCGCTGAAGATTTGGAGGCATTATCTCTATAGAGGTGGGTTTGAGATATTTACTGACCATAAGAGTTTAAAGTATTTCTTCACGTAGAAGGAATTGAATATGAGGCAGAGGAGAGGAGCTAATAAAGGATTACGACTGCACTATCAGCTACCACCCAGGAAAGGTTAATGTGGTCTCTAATCCTTTGAGTCGGAAATCAGTGGATTCATCTGTATCAACAGTGGAGATTCAGCATCCAATCCAGATGGATCTGGAGAGGCTCAGTGTGGAGCTGGTAGAGGGCAATCCTCAGGCGTTCATTGCTGACTTGGTTTTGCAGCTGACTCTATAGAAAATGATTAAAGTAGCCCAGAGGAATGACGTAGAACTAGTAGAGCTTATGGGAAAGGTACAGGATGGTTAGGAACCAGAGTTCAGCATTTCAGATGATGGAGCCTTGAGGTTCCGTACTAGGTTATGTGTTCCTACCGATCCTAAGATCAAGAGGGTCATTCTGGAGGAAGCACATCAGTCCCTATATACTGTACATCCAGGTATCACTAAAATGTACATGGATCTTCGTGAGTCCTTCTGGTGGAACCACATAAAGAGGGAGATAGCCCAATATGTGGATCAGTGTTTGGCGTACCAACAAGTGAAGGCTGAGCATTAGAGACCGGTGTGATCATTGCAGCCACTTCACATTCCCGAGTGAAAGTGAGAGCATATAGCGATGGATTTTGTTTCAGGATTGCTGCCGGCATTGCATGGACAAGACTCTATTTGGGTAGTGGTGGATCGACTGATGAAGACTGCCCACTTTTTGCCGATCAGAGTTAGCTACTCCATGGACAGATTGGCAGAGTTATGCATCCAGGAGATAGTTAGGCTCCACGGCATCCCAGTGTCTATAGTTTCAGATAGAGACCCACGGTTCACATCTCATTTTTGGAAGAGTCTACAAGGGGCCATGGGTTCTCAGTTGTCGTTCAGCACAACTTTTCATCCTTAGATGGATGGATAGACAAAGAGAACGATATAGATTCTGGAGGATATGCTGCGAGCATGTGTGCTGGACTTTGGAGGTCGTTGGATGCAGTGTTTGCCACTGGTTGAGTTTGCGTATAACAACAGCTACCAGGCCAGCATTGGGATGGCACCATATTAGGCGCCTTACGGCAGGAGGTGTCGATCCCCGTTGTACTGGAATGAGGTTGGAGAGAGACAGGTATTGGGGCCAGAGCTGATACAGCACACTCAGGATAAAGTCAGACACATCAGAGACAGGATCAGGACAATGCAGAGCCAGCAAAAGAGTTATGCTGATACTCGTCGGTAAGAATTGGAGTTTGACACAGGTGATCACGTATTCCTAAAGGTGGCACCACTGAAAGGTGTTATAAGGTTCGAGAGGAAGGGTAAGCTGAGCCCTAGGTATATTGGACCTTTCGAGATTCTTGAGAGAGTGGGTCCAGTTGCGTATCGTTTGACATTACCACCGGTCCTATTTAGGATCCATGACGTATTCCACGTTTCTATGTTGAGGAAATACGTCCCATACCCCTCCCATGTGATTAGTTATGAAACACTAGAGTTGAGAGACACTTTAGTTTATAAGGAATTGTCAGTACAGATTCTTGACTCAAAGGAGCAGGACCTACGCACGAAGAAGATTCCACTGGTAAAAGTTCTGTGGCACAACCATGCCATTGAGGAGGCTTCCTGGGAACTAAAGGATCAGATGCGCTAGAGATATCTGCACTTATTCAGTGGAGTTTAGAGTTGAGCCAGTCAGAGTAAAAAGAATAATATTATATAGTTTTTATTTATAAAGTGTAACATAGGATAGATAGGGTTTTTAGTTTTGAAACGTGAATGGTTTCGGGATAATTTTGAATGGTTGTAATCTCCCAGGACCCTCGTTGTAACCACGGTATTCCTCCGCCATAAGTAAGTGTAGTTAATAAAAATTGGAAATGTTTTCACTAAGGAAGGTAACAGGGGAATGACAAATTTCGAGGACAAAATTTTATGAGGGGAGAACGTAATAACTCCAAAAAAGGGCTATAGAAGATTAGTAGAGTGATTCCAAAATTATTAATAATAATAATAATAATAATAATAATAATAATAATAATAATAATAATAATAATTCAATTAATCGAATAAAAAAAAGAAAAAAAATTTATTTTTAATTTTATTAATAAAATATATTATTATTAATATTAATTAAATATATTATTATTATTATTATTATTATTATTATTATTATTAACCTGAAGCCCAGAAGCTTGAGGTTTTTTCTTCTCTTCTTCTTCTTTTCTTTTCTTTTCTTTATTCTTCCTGTAGCGCAGCTCTGCAAGTTCTCTCTCTCTCTCTCTCTCTCTCTCTCTCTCTCTCTCTCTCTCTCTCTCTCTCTCTCTCTCTTCATTCTCTCTCCCCTTCTCCTCGATTTTGTGACGGATTTTTACTCGATCGAAAATCCGAAGATACCGCTGAACTCCATTCTCTGCTGCCGTCATTTCCACCGGAGCGGATTAGTGGTAGGAGCGGCGTAGGCGTATTCCCTAGGGTAAGTTATTTTCCTCTTTTTCTTTAATTTCTTACAAAATATAAGCCCAATCGACGAACGGACACTACCACGAGAATCTATGGATGATTCTCTACAAGTCTAGCGGGATGGAAATCTCGTGGGGGTGTCGGGCCAAAACCCCAAATTTGGGGTACGGGGGTTATTAACGAACTTATTTTTAATTAATTCGCATTAATTTTAAATGCTAAAATACTGAGCATCTGGGGCTGGAGTAGGATTTTTGGAATTTAGGTCCCAGGTGAGTGCCGCGAGTATAATTTTGGGATCTGTAGGAAAAATTCAAAAAATTTAGTGGGGGTGTTAAATAATAGTTTAAATATTAATTTGAGGTATATGGAGCCTAGGGAAGGCTAGATGAGTATTATTTTTGAGAAATAGATTAATTAATCTGGACAAAATGTAAATTCCTAGAGTTAAATTTTGAGCGCCAAGGGCGTGAGATTTTGGGTTCTAGCAAGACTCTCAGTAATCCAGGTAAGGGGAATAAATTATAACAGTCTTTTTGAAAATTATGGGTTGAGAAATATGTGAAAATGGCGTATGTTATTTTACCTGAAATTTATTATGATATAAATATCAAATGAAATTTGTGTGGCACATGATTTATATTGAGAAATGTTTAAACTGAGTTAGATGATTTACCTTGTGAAATATGTGATACTGAAATGTGTTTTAATATGAGAATTGAAATGTGAGAAAATGATGAAAGTGAAATGTGCAAGAAATGTATTCTTTAAGAAAATGAAGAAAGGTGAAATATGGAAATGTGTTTTGAGAAATATTAAGTAATTGTGAAATAAGATATGTATATGATAGTATGAGATGAGATGAATTAGAAATTGAGAAAATATCATTTAAATGATGAAATGTGTTAAGAATACTGATATTGAAATGTGAATATATGAAATGAAAATATTGCAATGTTAATTCTGCAATATGAAAATGAGAAATGTGGAAATACGTGAAATATGAATGATACAATGTCAATACCGCATAATGATTGCGGGTATGTGGTGATAAACCCTATTGGATGGTTATGATATTGAGCACGGTACTGTTGCTAGTGGTGTTAGTGCAACCACATGGACTCTTGGAGCGTGTCGCGTGACAGTCGACTGTACCATTATGTAGGGTTGTTGGGCCCCCTGAGTCCAGATCAAGGTTATAGGTCGGCCAGTAGTACTACAGATGCAATATGTGATATGATATTTGATCTAACCGGGTCAACCAACTGCGGTTAAATCCAGCCTTCGGGCCACACAACCTTGACCATGGGGGGAAGCATGGCGTGTATAGAAAGATCCTCAGGGTAGCCATGAGTTACAGACGCGATGTTGGTATTTGATACTGAGGATACTCATGAGCCAGAAAGTAAAATGGAAATGAAAAGTGAAAGAATGATAAAATTGGCCAGAATGAGAAATGAAAGAAAGAATAGAAATTGAGAAATAAAGAATGATAAAATTGAGAAATGGAACCATGTGAGTTGATCATATACATATTTGAGGTGAAGTGAAACTCCCCGCCTAAGGGCTTGCTGAGTAAGGTGAGTGCCCTAATAGGTATTATATGTGGTCATACGTGGTTGCATAACGTGTTAGGGTAGAGAGAAGCTACCTGTATGGGCTGGTAATCTTCCCTATTCTTAGGAACTTCGCGGTAAACATGTGTTGGAAACTATTGAATTTGAGAAATGATTTTATATCTTGTAAAAGCTTGTGTTGTATATCTATATGATTATGAGAACGTGTATATCAGTGTATTTTCTAAGATGAAACGATGATTTGAAAAGTAAAGTGTATTATAATTGAACTCTTATGGCAACACACTGTAAATAATTTATTCCATCTTACTGAGATGTGTCTCACCCAAATTATCTAAATTTTTTAGGGGACAGAGATACGCCAGGTGGTAGAGCTCCATGATCATAAAGAGCTGGGACCCTGATATACAGGGTGAGTTTGGACTAGGGAGGTGTGATTCCCTAGGGTTGTATTGTTTTTGGATATGAGATAGTATTGTGTATATGTGTATATGGATACTTTGGGTATTGTATTCTGACTGATATGTACATATTGTCTTCCGCTGTTAGGTTGTATAATAAAATAACTTTTTACCTGGTACCCAATGTGGGTCGGGTCGTGTGAATGATAGTAGGATTCTTGACATGGCCGGTTTGTGAATGTTATGAGTGACGTGTGATTATTTATTTATTATTGGAAAAAAAATTTGTACAAAGTCGGCCCACGACATACGACGTTAGCCCGTAGCCAACCTGCGAACACAGCACCACTGGCACATGGCTAGTCCCTGACTCCGATGACATCGTAACAGTGTCAAACTGGTGGATCCACACTCTTCAGCCTGATCTACCGGAATAAGCTCACGCCCTCGGATATAGAGTCGGACACTCTGCCAATCTATGGCCAACGATTTCATACGCCCTCGGATATAAAGCTGGACACTCTCAGTACCTAGAATAATTTGGAACTGCATTCCTACTGGCATTTCAACCGATCACACACACACATACATGCTCATATAATCAAACAAACCACACCCGTTTGGTAATCTGAAATCATGGTTTTCCAAACATATACAGTTTAAAACAAGTCAAGGCACGACCATCCATATAACACAATATAAATCAACATATACGCTCGGTTTTCAACAAAACTACGCATGCAGCCTGTGGCCCCCTTTTTCCCAAAGCTGTAATCATGAAAAGCCCATTGTTTTCCCCGTTAGATCCCCCCAAATGAGTAGCCAAAACACACACAGGACCATGAACCACAGTTGCACCGAGTCCGATTTCAAAAATAACTGATATAAACATAATTCCCCTTACCTATTCCCCAAATAGCAAATCTCGAACTCTAAGGCCCCTAAATAGCGAATCGAATTCCAAAACCTACAATCAACAGTATAGAAGCTACTCACAACACTGTTCTCTACTAAACTATTGAATCAAAATTGAAAACCAAACCCTACCTCTATTTTAAGCTAAAACCCGAAAATCTCCGAAATGGGATTCCGATCCGTAGAACTTGTAGAGAATCCTTCCACGATCCTCGTGGTAACTTCAGATTTACGATTCTAGTGATGAACAACGAAGAAATCTAGAGAGATGGAGAGTAGGGAGAGTTCTAGAGAGATAGAGAAAAGATATTTGAGTTTTCTTAGCTTGGAAGTAATGAAACTTCTATTTATAGCCCTTTGACCCGACCACTTCTCATTGACGAATTGTTTCCTCATCGACGCGGCTCTATAGTCTTCTTGTCAACGAGACTAAGAATTTGTCAAAGAGTCTAGGATCTCCAGTTTTTTGAAACCCATCGGCTTCTCCTCGTCGACGAGCCTCTGAACTTCGTCGACGAGAGATACATGGACTTTGTCGACAAACCATGGCTTCATCGACAAATCCTGCTAAATTCCCCATTTGCCCCTCTCATATTTATTTAAACCCATATATCACAGTTCGGGTTCTTATAGTCTCCCCTCCTTACCAAAAATTTTTCCTTGAAATTTTGCCTTCCCTCATTCACAAATTCATACAACTGAATACATATACACAATTCTAGGAAGAAAACTGGCAACTACTACAGCGCAGCCCCATCATACACATACACCTACATACCCTCACTTATGGCGAAGGAATATCGTGGTTCATATACAACCGTCTTAGGAGTTCATAATATTCACACTCCCAACGACTAACCACCTATCCCAACCCAAAGTAGGATAACATACAAGTCCTCAAAACAACTGTGGATACTTTCGGCTTATTTCTGTTTCCAGATCCCAAGAAGCTTCCTTAATCTTGTGGTTCCACCACAATACCTTCCCTAACGGTATCTCTTTACTACGAAGCTTCTAAACTTTACGGTCCAGAACTTGGATAGGTACCTTCTCATAAGCTAAAGTATCCCCAATTTCCAACTCATCATAACTGATAACATGTGATGGATCCAGCACGTACCTACTCAACATGGACACGTGAAACACATCATGGACCCTTGAGAGTGCTGGGGGTAGTGCAATCCTATAGGCTACTGGACCCACTCACTCAAGAACCTCTAATGGTCCAATATATCTAGGGCTCAGGTTGCCTTTCGTCTTAAATCTCATCACCCCTTTCATTTGAGCGATACACAGAAATACCTTTCCCTCCCCCCACCTCGAATTCTAAATCACAGCGGCGAACATCTGCGCAACTCTTTTGTCAACTCTGAGCTGATCTATTCCTCTCCTGGATTAAACCTACCTTCTCAGATGCTTGCTACACGAGTTCAGGTCCTAAAACCTGACATTCACCGACTTCATCCCAATACAAAGGAGATCGACACCTCGGACCATACAAAGCCTTGAACGGTGCCATCCCTATACTAGCCTGCGCGGCCTTTATACGCTTAAACAAAGTCAGTTGGGCCACCAAACTAGTAAGATAAGCCTATTGATCACCCACCACCAACTCCACACCAAGGCTTCCCAAATCTCGTTCAATATGATGCTGAGCTACAATTGCCGATACAGCCACAGGCTCCGACTTCCGACTCAATGCATCAGCTACCACATTAGCCTTCCCCAGGTGATAATTGATCGTGCAATTGTAGTCTTTAATCAACTTAAGCCACCATCTCTACCTTATATTCAACTCCTTCTGCATGAAGAAATACCTGAGGCTCTTATGATCAGTGAAGATCTCACACTACACACCATACAGATAGTGTCACAGTGCATATACAACAGCAGCCAATTCTAAATCATGCATAGGATAATTCTTCTTATACTTTTTCAATTACCAAGAAGCATACGCTACTACCTTATCCTTCCACATAAGCACACATCCCAAACCTTTCAGAGACACGTTGCTATAAATCACAAACCCACCATCCCTAGAAGGAATGGTCAAAATAGGAGCAATAAACAACCGGTGCTTCAACTCCTGAAAACACTGCTCGCAATCACTGGGCCACTCAAACTGTACTCCTTTACTAGTCAATCGAGTCAGAGGCCTAGAAAGTTTAGAGAACCCCTCAACGAACCGACGATAATAACCCGCCAGTCCCAAAAAACTCTGAACCTCCTGTATATTCTTGGCCTCACCTAGTCGACCACTGCTTCTATCTTACTAGGATCAACTGATATAGCATCACTAGTAATTACATGGCTTAAGAACGAAATTTGACTCAAGTAGAATTCACACTTTTTCAGTTTAGCATACAACTTCTTCTCTCATAGAATCTGTAATACTAACCTTAGATAGTCCTCATGCTCTTCCGAACTCCTCGAGTATACCAGAATATCATCAATGAATACCACCACGAATTGATCTAGGTACTCATGGAAAATCATGTTCATCAGATCCATGAACACCACTGGAGCATTCGTCAACCGAAATGGCATGACCAAGAACTCATAGTGGCCGTATCTGGTTCGGAAAGCAGTCTTCGCCACATCCTCCGATCTGACCCTCACCTGATGATATCCTGACCACAAGTCGATCTTTGAAAAGACCCGCGTCCCCTGCAACTGGTCAAAGAGATCATCTATACGAGGTCAAGGATAACTATTCTTTAGAGTTACCTTATTAATCTAATGGTAATCAATGCACATCCGCATCAACCCGTCCTTCTTCACAAACAATACTGGAGCTCCCTAGGGTGAAACACTAGGTCGAATGAAACCCCTGTCTAGTAATTCCTGCAACTGCTCCTTTAACTCTTGAAGTTCTATTGGAACCATCTGGTACGAAGCTTTAGAGATCGTTGCCTTGCTAGGCAGCAATTTTATAGCAAACTACACCTCTCGATTTAGAGGTAAACTAGGTAAATTATTTGGAAACACATCCGAGAACTCACCGAATACCCGAATGTCCTCGAGCCTCAACTCATCCAGCGGCGGTTCCTTCACACAAGCTAGGTACCCCTGACACCCCTTCAAGAGTAACCTCCTCGCCTGTGGTGCCGACAAAATCTATGGCAGTGGACACACACACAATCCCACGAATTCGTACTCCTGCTCCCCAGGAGGTTTGAACACTACTACCTTCCTACGATAGTTGATCACAGCATAACCGGAGAATAACCAATCCATTCCTAGAATGACATCGAATCCTGACATGTCGTATACCATAAGATTCGTTGGTAGTAGTTTCCCCTAAATTACCACTAGGCAGTCTTCCAACATCTTCCTACAAAATGATACACTCCTAGATGGTGTAGTAACATACCCAGCGCACATCCCCAGAAAAAGAAGACCTCCAGCTGCGTCACTTGCATGGCCGGTCACATCATGACCCAGCCCACTTCATTTTTTTTTTCTTTTATTGTTTCTTCTATTTTCATTTTTCTTTGTTCCACCGCACACAAGCCCTATTTTTACCATATTAAAGTTCGTATCTTTCAAAGCTCAAAACGTGAAAGTTGTAGCGATTCTTCTCAGCTTTCCCTAGAATTTATAATTGCTTCGTTCGGAGCTTGGACGAGAATGTTATGCCCAAATTACAGAGTAATGCCGAAATAGTCCATAAAACAGCGTATGGTAACTTCATGTCCAATTTCGACCTTTATGTAGCTAGTATTTTTCAAAAAACAAAACATGAAAATTGTAGAGTGTTTTCTTATCTTTTTAAAGCATCTTGAATCATCAAAATTAGAGGTCGGATGAGAGAGTTACGCATAGATTACGAAGTACCATTGGTTTTTAGCTTTCAATAATCATCCTGCGATAAAAAATACCAAAACATAATAATTTACTCAATAAAACCCAAATATTATAAACATGACACAATGTTAATTTATTGAGATTAATTAAGCATTTAATTAAAAATATAATTCGTAATGCATGAATTAAAACACCTAATTATGCAATTTAAGCGTGTAATCACACCCCCAACTAACATTTTGCTAGTCCCTAACAAATAACGTGAATGCAATCAAACAGGGGAGAAACACTAAATTTCAATACTTATGAAAATTACATGCCATGAAATATGCTTAACGAGTTTAGGAACATGGGACACAGATTAATCCAAGTTACGTCTCAATTGGAAGATTTATACACCATTTAGTAAAACAACCAAGGTAATGGAGTGTAACAAAGCTTACGTGTACAAGAGGGGATCAGAGTTCCAAGATTGACCACCAGCAAACATTAACGGTTTCAAGTACAATCAATTAGTCTGAGACAACCGCACGGTCTTACTCTAATTCAAAACCATTGTATTGGCGGCTTTCATACTATTACACTTTAAAAGGCACCAACTTTTTTGATTAGTTAGGACCCCAGTAGTAAGTAGCCGTTTCCAATGCATTTGTAGACACCCTATTTTTGCCCTAGCCAAATAGAACAAGGGGTTCCCTTTTTATTATTATTATTAGTATTTTTAGTATTACTTTCTTATAATTATTTATTTATTTATTATTATGGTTATTATTAATTTACTATAATTATTATTATTACCTTATTATTATTATTATTATTATTATTATTTTATTCAAAATTGAATTATTATTATTATTATTATTAATATTGTTATTTGTTTATTATTATTTATTATTATTATTATTATTTATTTTCCTATATTATTATAAGTAATTTATTATTATCACTATTATTTATTTATTATTATCATTATTATTATTATTTATTTATTACTATTTACTATTTAGTAGTATTATTATTATTATTACCTTATTGATATTTATATTATTATGATTATAATTATTAATATTATTTCCTTTTTCATTATTACCATAAGAATAAAAGTAAAAAAGAAAAAGGAAAAAAGAAAATAAAAAAAAAAAAGGAAAATTGTTTTAAGGTTTTGGGATATTTTTTTTTATATAATGGCAATAGGGGTTCACACACAGAGGGGGGACAAAAAAAAAAGGAAAATTCACAAAAAAAAAAAAACCTAAGCTTGCACGCAACCTCTCCTTCTTCTTCTTCTTCTTCCCAGTTGCTGCAACAGCAGCTGCCTCACTCCACACCTAGCCACCATTCTTCCCCAGCCGCAGCTTCCAAATCGCTGCAACACTCCGACGACGCCCACCGCCATAGTTTCTGGGGTCTCTCTGCAACTCCTAACTCGAGCCCTCAACTCCTCCACTGCTGCAACCACCAGAGCAAGCAACTCCACGCACCAGCAACAGCTCCAACCGAGGCTGTCTCCGGCCTCTCCACAGCAATCGAGAACCGTCTCCACACCAGAATCACACCGTCAGACCGCCCATCCACGCCACACCAGAACAGCATCAGCCCTGTCGCCATCGCCCCCTGCTCCTGGCCACTGCAAATCCATAGCAACCGCGAGCCATCACCAGCTACAGCTTCAGCACCATCCGTGAATAACCGAGACCCGAGCACCTCCATCTGCTACAACAGACCCAAGGCTTCCCTCTGCGACACAACCGCAGCCGAGCACCACCACCACTCCACGCTTCCCTGTTCAGATCTCCCACAGTAAGTCGCTGTGTAAGTCCCCTGTACACACAGACCACAAACACACACATATACTCTGTATACATAGAATTGTATATATACGGGATTGTATATTTATTTTTGCAGGTATTAAATCACTGGTATATTCATGTTATTTTTGTATTACTATTATTATTATTTTGTATGTTATTGTCATTGCAGTGTATGTTCATGTTATGGTATATTCAGAATGTTTTTATTATGGTGTTCTATATTTATATTGCGTGTTTATTTTATTCACTAGGTTGAGATCCTGATGGTGTTCTACATTTATGTTATTTTGTTTCGTATACTTATGCTATTATGAAAGTGCGGTGTATTTATGCTATTGGTTTGTTTGCATATATTTTCACATATTTGTGTTATTATTAATGTGCGATATATTTATGTTAATGGTATTTTATTGTATATGCATTTTTTTTTATTGCTTGTATATTGTTTAGGGTGATTTAGTATTTTATTATGGTTATTCATTTGTTTGTATATGTATTTAGGGGGTTTATATGACAATGCATTTATTTTTATTTGTACATTTATTCATGATTTCTTTGTTGATTTTGTAACATTTAATATGTAATAGTTATTCTATTTGCTTGTATTATATTTAGGGTTTTTATCATTATTGTTAATTTTAATATGTAATATGTTAGTGTTTTAGGGTTTATTTTGTTGTCATTATAATATTTAATGTGTAATATATTCATCTTATTGGCTTATATGTTTATTTACAGTTCTTTGTTTTTATTGTAATATTTAATGGGTAATATGTTCACCTTATTTGCTTGTATAATTATTTCAGTTTTTTTTATATTGTTATTGTGACATTTAATGGGTAATATATTTATCTTATTTGATTGTGTAATTATTTAGGGTTTTTTATTATTATTGTATTATTTAATGTGTAATGTGATTATTTCATTTACTTGCATAATTATTTAGGGTATTCTTAATCATTATTTTATTATTTAATGTTGCTCCCATATTTATCATTTTATATTATTGCTTGCTAATGTTAAAGTTTATTTGTTCTCATATTTATCCTTGCATATCTACATATTGATTTTAGAATTGATTGTTTCCATAATTTCATTATTTTGTTGTCATACTCATAATCGTGTAATTACATACTAATTTTAGAATTGATTAGTTTCCATATTGTATAGTTTACATTTTAATTGTAGGATTGATTTGTTTCTTTAATTATTTCCATATTATATATGTTATCATTAATTGTACGTTAATATTAAGACAAGTATTGTATTATTAAGATATACCTTTTTATTATTAATATTATTATGGCTGCAACTATTATCTTTATCATTATATACATATACATACATATATTTTTAGAATTGTGTCATTAGTGTATATCCTACTGCGTGTTATTATTATTATTATCTTTCTTGTGCAGGTATATATATATATATATGTTAAAGTAGGTGTTATTATTACTATTACGTTATGTACATATATCTAAGTTAAGTGTTATTATTATTATTATCATGGTGTGCATCCTTCATAATTGCAGTATTTATTTTCTTTAAGTAATTTATATTATATTTTTATTTCTATATCATTATACTTATTTTTTATAAGATATTTTCTCGATATTCCAATCCCTATGATTTTATTGTGGGGGTATGAGCCTTTGGGCATCACGTACCCTAAGCTCTGAGGGAATATATATATATATGTATATATTGTATTTATTTTTATTTATTTATTTATTTATTTATTTTTTATGTGTATTTATAAATTCATAAAAAGGAGTAATTTAAAGACTTATTAGATTAACTTAGGGATAATTTCAAATTAATTAGGTACCGTTCGTAAGAACGGGCGCGTAGGGGGTGGTTGTACCTTCCCCTCGCGTAACCGAACTCCCGAGCCTAACTCTGGTAATGTAGACCGATTCTACCCCTAACGGGGTAGTAATCATGTGTTCTAACCGCACTGAAGGTTAGTGGCGACTCCGATATTCCCATTTTTCCTGAAAAAATTAAAATTGATTTTTAATTCCTCCGCCCGGGGCACACGCGCTCCCGGGACGTCGCGACAGCATTAATGTACAAAGGTGGCTTTCACGCTACTACACTTTAAAAGGTACCCACTTTTTTTGTTTAGTTGGGGCCCCGATAATAGGTAGTCCTTTCCAATACACAATCATTTTCCTTTTTTTTTTTTGCAACTGATCCTCGACTTGTTTCTTGTTTTCATTTACTTCAAACTTTTTATTTATTTATAAGCCATTAGGATATGGTTCATTAGAGTCCCAAACAATTGAAGTGTATATCAACCAGAAATGGTGTAAGGTAGTCTTTCTAAGTCTTCTAACCTGTGTAGTGTGTGTAGCAAGAGTTTCAACATCCTTCTCTTGGTTACAACTAAATGAAATGGATAAAACTCTCGTTTGATTCAAACTTTGATTGCACTACATTCCACTTGTTCCATATCCTCAAAAAGAAAAAAGAAAAAAAATTTGGGCATGTAACGTTCACAAATAAGGAATTCAACATGCTCTGAGCTCAATACCAGTGTTTCCCAAAAGGTGGGCCTAACCAACATGCAAACATCTATAATATGCAAATATCACATTAAAACTCATTAAGTGGAAGCACACTATTAGGGCATGCAAATTCTCTTCCCCTAACTAAAATGAAACATAGTCCTCAATGTGAAAGCATAGGGGAAAAGGGAAGGAATGTCCACGAGAAAAGTAAAACGTACCTGAGTGATGATATAATAGAAAAGAAAGACTGAACTACGAGAAAATAGACCTGAAAACTAACTAAAAATAAAATTAGATAAAATAAAAGGAAAAGAAGGAAAAGAAAAACATCACAATTGTTTGGCGGAGGCTTAGGAGGAATTTCGTCTGGTGGCCGCAGGTATATAAATTGCACCAACAGTTCTCCAAATTTGAGCCACCACAGTGAATCAATCTTCATACTTGCATGAAAATCAGCCTCAAATGAATTAATGCATGTCAAAATACCAAAAAATACGTGCATAGGTCGACCCTCATGTGTTGACAAGAAAGGGTCTTTATTCAACATTGTGTCTAGGAAATTTGCTTCTTTATGAACTAATGTGTGATGGGAAGTTATTGGAGCAATTACCTATTATTTTTTCAGAAGCATTAACATTAAAGGTTTTACTTAGTTCCTGGAAAATGAGACATTCACCAGTCTAGTCACCCTCTTGATCGGGTGTACATATCATCGTACCACTGCAAGGGTCTGCTTCCACATTGGGCTCCTTGACATCTGATTCGGTCGAGAGTGACGGTTCCACGAGTTCTGAGGGATCTGTTGTGGCTGGTATTGAGGCGGAGGATCATTTGGATAATATGTTGGCTCATATGCTTCTCGTGTATTCCACTATGGGACATTGTCAGCTAGGTAATGGAAGAACAATAATACCTGATCTAGATCCTTACTGAAGAGTTCTCCATTGCATATGGTCTGGACAAAATACTTGTATTCAGGTGTGAAAGCAGTATAAAAATAATCAGCTAACCTTCATGAGTCAAACCCGTGATGTGGGCAAGTACTTAGCAGATCCTTAAATCGCTCCCAACAAGTTCGAAATGTTTCGTCATCCTGCTGCACAAAATTAAGAATCTGTTCCTGCAAAAATTGATTTTTCTGTGACGGACAAAACGCATGCAGAAATTCACGCTCCATATAATACCAACCAATTAGTGATAGAGTGAGGTCTCAAGGAATGAAACTAGATCTGTACCCTATCCTGCAAAGTAGCAAGACATAAATTCAGTTGAATAGATTCATCAGTCCTAGCATGAGAGAAAAATATGTTGCAGGTTAACTCAAACTCTGCTAGGTGCTGATAGGGGCACTCAGATTTCATCCCGTAGAATTTGGGTAGCAATGATGTCCTCCCGCGCTGCATCATGAAGTTAAGCTCTTCATTAGGAAAAACAGTGGAAGAGAATGCAGTGGCATATTCAAGTTGCAAAAAGTCCATTATCGTGCGCGGTACAGGTGCAGCCATTTTTTTCAAAACTCTTTTTTTTTTTTTTTTTTGTATTTTTTTTCGGCTTGTTTTTTATTTTTCATAAAACTAATAAAAATGACAGGAAAAACGCTATTTTGAGACTAAGATCGACATTCCCCGGCAACGGCGCCAAAAATTTGACTCACTTCTAAAAATGAGTAGCACTAAGGTTATCCCAAGTATAGGAGCTACATCGTGTAATAATTAGCCCAAATAGGCCAAATCGTCTTCACAGGGAATTCAGATTAGTTCTAAACTAGCGTGAAATAGGAAAAAAAATAATAGGAAAACAAATTTTACTGAACATGGTTCAGATTCAAAATTTTGGATTTTTGGTAAATTTGTGATGAAATTAAAATGTCATGAAACCTAAACTATGAACCTAGCATGCAAACCAACCAAACACTCACTAATTAAATATTGAACTAGTAAAGCAAGGATAGCCAAAATCAGACTCCACAAAGACCTAAGAATAATGAATAAACTGAACCTAAAAGTGACTCAACTAAATGAAAATAAATTAAACAAAACGATGAATAAAACCAGACTAAAAAATAAACTAAACTCAACAATAGAAAGACTCAAACATTTCCTAAATAAAAAAAAAATGACCAAAGTTAGACCAATAAAATAAAAAAATATATCCAACAACTGTTAACTCCTAATCAAATACTTAAGTTCAATATAATAACAACAAGGTAAACACAAGAATAAAAATGTCCAACAAGTATCAACCCCTACAATGTCCTTGGAATAAAATAAACAGCTGAACTTAATAATACAAATAATCCAACAAAATTTAAATTCAATCAACTACAAGAAGAATAAACTGAATTTAATTACCTAAATAATTTAAGCAGATGTTTAAAATGGAGAGAAAGAGAGGCTAAACAAACATTAATCTAATAAATGACACTTAATCTAATTAAATTCTATCAAACAAATGTTAATCCCAACTTTAAATGAAGCAAATTAATTACTTAGCAATAAAATAAAATAACTTAACAATGTTAAAACAATACAAGGAGAGAGAGAGAGAGAGAGAGAGAGAGAGAGAGAGAGAGAGAGATAGGGAGAGAGAGAGAGGGCCGTAGAGTATGGAGGAGACAGCAGCTCCTTCTTCTGTTCGGAGCTGGTTCCCCCCGAAAAGAAAAGCCCCACCTGCTGCCCCCCTTTTCCAAGCCTCCCTTTAAAAAAAAAAAAATTTAAAACCCTAGCTTCTACTTTTACAATAATGCCATCCAGCCCCCAGTCTTGCTTCCCTTCCTTTTGGACCCAGCGCACATCGATCCCCAGCAAAAGAAGACCCCCAGCTGCATCACTTGCATGGCCGGGTCACATCATGATCTGGCCCACTTCTTTTTTTTTTCCTTTTCTTGTTTCTTCTCTTCTCATTTTGCTTTGTTCCACCGCGCACAAGCCCTATTTTGACTATATTAAAGTTCGTATCATTAAAAGCTCAAAATGCAAAAGTTGTAATGCTTTTTCTTAACTTTCCCCAGAATTTTGAAACGTTTCAATTGGAGCTCGGATGAGAAAGTTAGTTACGCCCAAATTACGGAGTAATGCCGAAACAATCCATAAAACAGCATATGGTAACTTCACGTCCTATTTCGACCTTGATGCAGCTAGTATTTCTCAAAATACAAAACATGAAAATTGTAGAGCGTTTTTTTATCTTTTTACAGCATCTTGAATCATCAAAATTGGAGGTTGGATGAGAGAATTGCGCATAGATTACGAAGTACCATTGGTTTTTTGCTACCAATAATTGTCCTGCGATAAAAAATACCAAAAAATAATAATTTACTCAATAAAACTCAAATATTATAAACAGGACACAATGTTAATTTATTGACATTAATTTGGTAATTAATTAAAAATATAAGTTTCAATGCATGAATTAAAACACCTAATTATGTAATTTAAGTGCGTAATCATAGACATAAGACATCATTTTTTTAGAGATCATGTTCAAGAGGATATAATTCTTGAATTTATAAATACAAGTGACCAATGGGCAGACATTTTTACAAAACCCCTAAGTGAAGAAAGATTTATACATATTAGGAGAGAACTTGGGCTAATCCATAGTAGAGAAGTATATTAGAAAAGAAATTACAAAATTCCTCTGAACTTTGATCGTCTGAACTAAACATGCCAGACGACTGAACACTGTAGCAAACAGGTTTAGATGACTAAACTTGGAACATCAGATGTCTGGGAGGCTACTGTCTCTTCAAATTACGGAATTAAAAATCTTCATACGACTGAAGATAATCTTTAGTCATCTGAAGTCACGGGATTTTAATATGACAAACAACTTAAAACGCTAATTTCAGCCTTTTGAAGTTCGTTGCTCAACTCATCTGAACCTCTTCCTCTTCGTTTCTTCTCCTCCTCATCTAGAAATCACTTAATCCGAAGCTTGCTTTTCTTTTCAAAGGATCATTCCACGAAACTTAGGGCATCTACAGTCAAGTATCTTTATCAACAAATGCCTCATGTCAAGCACACTGCCAACTGAGGTTCTTTATATGGGAGAGATGTGCAAAACCTTGATAAATGGCTTGTTGCTCCCCAAGCCAAGCTTCATAATCGTGCTTCACTTGGTATCATAGATCCCATCCTAGGTAAAATCTTGGATGTCTCATTTTTAAATACTGAATTCCCCGATATTCTTCTTGTATTCCATGCTATAGGTTGGTTTGATTTTATCACCCAGCAACCCATAGGAAGTTTCCCTCGTCTTATCAAAATATTTTATGCTAATATGACTAATGAAAATGGGATTATTTCTTCGGAAGTGAAAGGGAAGAAAATATTATTGAATTCTGAAATCTTGTCTCCCATTTTCAAAATTACTCTAGGTGAATTTAACTGTCTAATGTTTGCTCAATTCTAGATTCTAGAATAAAGATTTACCCCTGAAACCTTCCTTCCATTAATCATGGAAAAAGAACCTATCTATTTTGGGCATCCTCCTTTGTACAAACAACTTATGTTGACCTTATTGGTCATGCCTAGTTTTGATTATGACAAATATTCATTGTATCAAATGAGTGTTTGAGTTTTTGTGCAGGAACTAAGACTGTTAATATCAAGATGTGCACAAAGCAAGCAAAGCCTGAAGACCAATTTATAATTCAGTATTGTAATATATTTAATTGGTCTGTAATAGTAAGTAGGTATTTGGTTTGTAATAAGCTCACACACATCACAAGTATGATTTACTACGTAAGCTCAAACAAACCATGAATGAGAAAGGACCTTAGAAAGACCTTAGGGTGTACCCTTCGGTCAACCGAAGGTCGACCGACACTGAACTTTTTCGGTGTCTACAAATTGGACCTCAAGTGACCCTAGGACACACACATTTACACATATATTTATTAGGCACTTTATTAGGGTTTGTATGCTTCAAGATTGGACCGAAATGCACACATGGTGCACTTTCGGTTGACCAGCCAAGTCAGTTCATTTTGACCTGGTCAACTGAAACCTCCCTGAGTCAAAAGTTTGACCATCTGGTCGACCGAACCAAGTAGTTCAAAAAGCCCTGGTCGACCGAAACCTCCCTCGGTCAAAAGTTTGGCCATCTGGTCGACCGAACCAAATAGTTCAAAAAGCCCTGGTCGACCGAAACCTCCCTAGATAAAAAATTTGACCATCTCGTCGACCGAACCAGGTAGTTCAAAAAGCCCTAGTCAACCGAAACCTCCCTAGGTCAAAAATTTGACCATCTGGTCGACCGACCCTTTTTACTCTAACTACCTGGTCGACCAGAGGGTCCTCAGGAGAAATCCTAGTGGTCTGGTCGACTGAACCAACCAGTTCAGAATGGCCTGGTCGATCGAAGCACGAAAAATTGAGAAATCGCCCTCTCCTGGTCGACCAAGCGCTTAGTTCAATATTTCCCTAGTCGACCGAACCATATGAGTCCTAGTCGATCGAAACTGATCTGGTCGACTAGACCTTTCGGGTTGCCCTGATTTTTTACTATAGTTAATAATTTTTAAACAGGGTTAAAATGCTTTAAACATCATTAAACTTTCTTAATAATACCCAATAGGTCCCCAACGGTTATATTTTCTCAAATGTCTATATATATGAGATCATTTGTGCAAATTAGTAAGGGATTAGCCATTTTGATTATGAGAAATTCTCTGAAATTTCCAAATCCCATAATACTCATATCTAAGCCCCAAACACTCATACTTACCTTCTCCAATTGCTCAAACTCTCTGTAAGTTGATTGAGTGCTTGATTAAGAAATGTTTGCTCTCTCATTCTATGTAAGATTGATTTTATTTTTACGAGAGCTAAACCCTAGTATTCTTAGGTGACTTTGTTAATAAGTCTCTCCTAAGAAGACTTTGATTTGATCTTCCAAGCTTGTACCTTCATTGCAAGATCTTGAGAAGATTATATTTGTTTTTGGTTGCAAAAACTCTTCAAACACTTTCAAATATCTATTGCGCTTTTATCTTGTAAAATATTTAAAAAGATATTTGTTTGTGTGATAGTGATCTTTGTTGCAATTTTCCTTCACTCATATATTATTTTATAAATACAAAGATTACAGATCTCTTGCAAACCAAGCATATACATCATTTAATACTTACATGCTTGAGATATCTTGGTGATTGAAATACTTGAGACTTGACATCTTTGTGTGAACTTATTTGCTGAATATCTTGTGATACAAAGATTATTTTTTTGTCACTCTCACGTACGCACTACACTACTAGAAAATCTATTTGAGAGTTCAACCATCTAGACCACATTGAGCTTACATATTAAATCATACTGTGGTGTTTGTGATTGCGCGTGTCTGGGTACACATCTGCTTTTACTTGAAAGAAGATTCATTGTACCATTTGATTGTATTTTAAATACTGTTGTATTTCTAGGCACGGGCTTGAAGAGGGAGACTAGCCCTGGAATAGTCCCGGATTGGCTTAGACCCGGTTAGGAAAGTTAGGTGCGTCGTCCTGTTAAGGCGTGTAGGTTGAGGTCCGCCCTGCTAATTGACCTGGTTAAGGTTGAGGTCAGCCTTGTGTTAATTTGATCTGGTTGTAAACGGTGCCGCTCCGCCCTTAAGTGAGCTATTAGTGGAATCCTCCGACTTACGAGCTAGAGGCGGGGACGTAGGCACAGTTGGCCGAACCCCAATAACATATCGTGTGCCTTGTTTATATTTCTATACTTTATATTCACCGCACATGTATGTTATGGTGTGAATGATGCGTTTGATTTAATTTTTACATCATTTTTATCTACACATTTGGAATTGCATAAAAAGACCCTAGGTTTGTGTAATACTAATTGTAGAATTAGTTGAACCTAGGAAGAAAGTTTAAAATTCCAATTCACCCCCCCCCCTCTTGGGAATACACCTTTTCTAACAACTTAGTTTAAAAGAAAAAAATATTACACAAAATTGTTCCAAACAACATCCTTCCTAAACAGGGTTCTTTTGATCATCTTTCCTATATTGAGTGTTTTGTTCTTTGGTGTCTTCTTAAAGGGAAGAAACTAGACTTGGCTAGCTTAATCATCCGATGGATGTGGACCAAACTAGAATCCTCCAGAGTTGTTCTTCCCTATGGAGGGGTCCTTACTCTTCTCTTCAATCACCTTCATGTTGCAAATAGTTTGGAATTTTTCATCAAAAGAACCCGCTATGATTTTTTCAATGAGACTTCCCTAAAGCAAATGGGGTATGACAAAGGTAGTTCAGGATGGTATTTGAAATTAGGGAGGACTCAATGCGCATCCATAGCCCCAACCTCAGCTGCAACCTTAGCTTTAGTCTCAGCCTCAGCCTCAGCCTCAGTTTCAGCAGCAGCACAATCATCTTCCACACAGGATCTCGACACATCTCATGATACACCTTCATGGTTCTTATCATTACAAAGGGATTTCTCAAGTTTCTCATCTGAAGTGTGCACTGGGCTTCAGAATATTAAAGAAAAAGTTACATCCCTTGATCAGCGTGTCACTCACATAGAGAAGTATCAAGCTAGATCTTCTAGGGGAGGTGATCCCATGGATATTAGCTCCACTCCTCAAAGTGAAGATGATGGTTCTGGTGATGAATCTGAAGAGAATGAAGGAGGTTCTAAAGAAGAAGGCAATCAAGAAGATGAAGCAAAAGAAGAAGAAGAAGAAGAAGAAGAAGAAGTTGGAACAAGTTGCATTTCTAGGACATGTAGTGTCCAGGGAGGGAATTTCAGTGGACCCAAGCAAAGTGGAGGAGATAGTTGATTAGGCGAGATCAAAAAACGTGCATACGATTAGAAATTTCTTAGGTTTTGTAGGATACTATTGCTGGTTCATTGAGAGATTTTTGAGGCTATCAGGTCCTCTGACGCAGCATATGAGGAAGAACAGGAAGCTTGAGTGGACTAGTGAATACGAGCAGAATTTCCAAGAATTGAAGCAACAACTAGTCACTGCCTTAGTGTTGACCATTCCATCGGGAGATGGTGGATTCGTGATCTATAGTGACCCATCCCAGAAAGGACTCGGATGTGTCTTAATGCAGCAAGGAAAGGTTATTGCATATTCTTCTCGAAAACTCAAGGAGTACGAGAAGAACTATCTTACACACGTTTTAGAGCTGGCAGCTGTAGTTTTTGCATTAAATATCTAAAGGAACTATCTATATGGTGAAAAGTGTGAGATCTTTAGTGATCATAAGAGCCTTAAATACTTTTTCACCTAGAAGGAATTGAATATGAGGCAGAGAAGATGACTTGAGTTGATTAAGGACTACAACTATGCCATTAGTTACTACCCAGGAAAGGCTAATATGGTAGTTAACTCTTTGAGTTGAAAAATTGGTGGGTGCGTCAGTTTCAGCGATTGTTATACAGCATCAGATTAGGATGGACCTAGAGGGGTTTGACGTAGAGTTAGTGGATGGGGATCCACATGCGTTCATTTCCAGTTTGATCATATAGCCAACCTTATAGGAGAAAATTGAAGTTGTTCAGATGAGAGACGCGAAGTTAATGGAAATTGTGGAAAAAGTACAGAGTGAGAAGCAACAAGAATTAAATGTTTTTGAGGATGGAGTTCTTAGATTTCACACTAGGTTGTGTGTACCAAACGATATGGAGATTAAGATGACGATTCTGGAGAAGGCTCATCGCTCTCTCTATACTGTTCATTCGGGAAGCACGAAGATGTATAGAGATCTGTGAGAATCGTTCTAGTAGAGTAACATGAAGAGGGAGATTTCTAGATTTGTAGAACAGTATCTGACATGTCAGCATGTAAAAGCAGAGAACTAAAGGCCAGCGGGACCACTACAACCACTTGATACCCCAAAGTGGAAGTGGGAGCATATCTCGATGGACTTCGTATTGGGGTTACTTTCAGCGGTGCATGGACAAAAGGCCATCTGGGTAATAGTGGATCAGTTGACGAAGACTGCACACTTTGTTCCAATCAGAATTAGTTATTTTATGAATTGGCTGGTAGAGCTTTATGTGCAAGAGATTGTACGACTTCATGGCTTCCCGATTTCCATTGTTTCAGATTGAGATCCACGGCTCACCTCTTGGTTCTGGAAGAATTTGCAAGATGCCTTGGGATCTCAACTCACTTTCAATACCGCGTTTCACCCGCAGACGGATGGGCTGTCCGAGAGGACCATTTAGATTCTAGAGGATATGTTGCGAGCGTGTATGTTGGATTTTGAGGATGGTTAGGTAAAAGGATTGATTAGCAAATTTTGAGGACGAAATTTTTATGAGAGGAGAATGTAATGCCTTAGAAAATTAATATGCATGGAAGTGTAAAAAAAATAAAAAATAAAAAATAATAATAATAATAATAAATTAAAATAAAAATTAATTTTAATTAATTAATTATTTAATAATTATTATTTATTAAATAATATAATATAATATGTTAATATGATATGATATAATATAATATAATATATTAATATAATATAATATAATATAACAATATAATATATATATATATATATATATATATATATATATATATATATATATATATACATATATGTAAGTTAAGCAACCTGAAGGAATTAAAATTCCTTCAGGAAGAAGCAACAACATAAGTGTTAGAATTAATGTATTCCCAAGAGAGGGGGTGAATTGAAATTTTAAACCTTTCTCCTAGGTTGAACTGGATGCTAGCTGAGTATAACAACATAGGGTCTTTCTATCCAGTTCCTAATACGCTGATAAATATAATATGCGGAAATTTGAATCAAGCGCATCATTCACATAATAACATACATGTGCGATAAATATAAGGTGCAACAATATACACAAACACACGATATGTTATCGGGGTTTGGCCAACTGTACCTACATCCCCGCCTCTAGCTCGCAAGCCCGAGGATTCCACTAGTAGCTCACTTAAGGGTGGACGGCACCGATTATAACTAGGTCAATTAGCACAGGGCTAACCTCAACCTTAACCAGCTCAATTAGCAGGGCTAACCTCAACCTACACGCCTTAATAGGATGGCGCACCTAGCTTTCCTAACCGGGTCTAAGCCAATCTGGGACTATTCCAGGGTTAGTCTCCCTCTTTAGGCCTGTGCTTGGAAATACAACAAATGTTTATATAATCAGATGGTACAGTGATTGTGCTTTCATGCAAAGAAGATCTGTACCCCAAATGCGCACAATAACATACGCCACATTATGATTCAATATGTAAGCTCAGTGTGGTATAGACAGTTCAACTCTCAAAGGTATTTTCTATCAGTATAATGTGTACGTGAGAGTGTCAAACAAGCAATCTTTGTATCACAAGATATTCAGCCAATAAGTTCACACAAAGATGTCAAGTCTCAAGTATTTCAATCAGCGGGATGTCTCAAGCATGTAAGTATCAAATGATGTATATGCTTAGTTTGCAAAAGATGTATAATCTTTGTATTCAGCAAATAATATATGAGTGAGTAAATATTGCAATAAAGATCGCTATTTCATAAACAAATACTTCTTCAAATATATTTTTCAATATAAAGCACAATAGACATTTGAAAGGGATTATTAAAAGATTTTGCAACCAAAATACTATACGATCTTCTTAAGATATTGCAATGAATATACAACCTCAGAAGATCAAATAAAAGTCTTCTTAGGAGATACTTATTAATGAAGTCCCCTAAGAATACTTAGGTTTAGCTCTCAATAAAATCGTATCAATCAAGCAAAATAAGGAGAGTAAACCTTTCCAACGGAACACTCAATCAACTTACAGGGAGTTTAGGCAATAGTAGAAGGTAAGTATGAGTGAATGGGGTATGAAAATGATTAGTATAGGATTTGGAAATTTCAGAGAATTTCTCCTAATCAAAGTGGCTAATCTCCTGCTTATTTGCACAAATGAGCACATATATATAGACATGGGACAAAATATGACCGTTAGGGACCTATTGGGTATTATTAGGGAAGCTTAATGACATTTCAAATATTTTAACCATGTTTAAAAAGTATTTAACTGCTGTAAAAATCAAGGCAACCCGAGAGGTCCGGTCGACTAGAAAGGTTTCGTCGACCAGATCTCATATAGTTCAGTAGACTAAGACACTTTTGAACTGAGTGGTTGGTCGACCGAAAGTGCCTTTCCAAAGGCAATTTTCCATTTTATCGAGGTTCAGTCGACCGAGCCATTTTGAACTAGCTGGTTCGATCGACCAGATAGCTGAGATTTTTCCCGAGGACCCTCGGTCGACCGAGTAGTTGGAGTACAAAAACGGCTTGATCAACCAGATGGTCAAATTTTTTACCTCTGGGGGTTTCGGTCGACCGGGGGGTTTTGAACTGCATTCATTCGGTCGACCAGGGCCTTGGTCAACTGTTGACTCAGGCCTATTTCGGTCGATCAGGGCAAAATGAACTACCTTGGTCAGTCGACTGAAAGTGCACAATGTGTGCATTTCGATCATATTTCAATACACATTCACCCTATTCAAGTGCCTAATACATGCAAGTGCAAAGGTGAGTGTCCTAGGGTCATTTATGTCTAAAATCAAGACACCCAAAGGATTCGGTGTCAGTCGACTACACCCTAAGGTCATTCTAAGGTCATTTTTAGGTTACAATTTGTTTTAGCTTACGTAATAAATCATGCATATGATGTGTGTGAGCTTATTACAAACCAGAGCCCTAATTACTATTACAGGCCAATTATGTAAATGAAATACATATTACAACACAAATGGGATTTTGTCTTCACTTGCTTTGTGCCCATCTCAATCTTGACAATTTTAGTTCCTACATAAAACCTCAAACACCCATTAGTTGCAATGAGTATTTGTCATAATCAAAACTGGACGTGACCTATAAGGTCAACAATAAGGAAATTTTGGATCTCTCTCCTCCGCCTTCCCTCTCTCTCTCTGCTCGATTTCCTCGGCCAAATGTGTGCCGATCGAAGAACGAAAAATACCCCTAGGTTTCATTCTCCGCCACCAACATTTTGACCGGAGTGGATTTGTCGTATGAGCGTCATATGCACCACTCCTGGGATAAAGTCAACCCACTCCCTCTCCCTTGAATTTCTCCCCAATCTTTAGTCAAACTGACTATTAGAAACCACCACGATGATCTAAGAGTGTTTCTCTACAAGTCTAGCGGTGAAGATTTTTGAACAGGGCTTTCCAGGCACCACTCGAAGATTAGGGTAAGATTTAGGGAATTAAGGAAATTTGATGTTTTTGGGAGTTTAATCATTTATTTGGAAATTGTGGGCTTGGGGGAATGTTAAAATAGTATTTTACTTGGGGTTGAGTTGATTAAACTAGGAGTTATGAGTTTAGGGTTCGTGTGAGCGCCACAGGCGTAGTTTTGGGATCCCTGCAACTGTAGCTTCAGGAAAACAAGTATGGTGATTAAGTTAAGTCAAGCTTTTATTAAAGTTGAACTGATTAAATTGGTATATATATACTTATGATTTCAAAGGTTATTTTGAAAACCGACCGTTCAAAATGGACTTTACAAATATGAGATATATGATACGATATTTTGAATACGTGAATGGGGAAAAGCTTGGTTTTACTTTACAAACTAGTATACTACGAGGTACTCCTCGGTTGTTCAATAGATTTTATTCAAATATTGAAATTGTGTGGCAGGTGAAAAATTTGTTTGGTTTATTGTATAACTGGATTTGGGTATGGTAGTGAAAATACTGAACTACTTGTGAAACATACTGGAACTACCTTTGCAAAATATTGGGATTTGATATGACGACTGGCGGCCGAGTTTTATTTAATGGCTGGGGGTTGAGTTTTATTTAATGATGGTGAGCTAGGTTTCATTTAACGGCAGGTGGCCGGGTTTTATTAAATGACAGACTCTATATGAAATGAGATTTATACTACAACTTTTACTATTTAAATTAGATGATATGGTTTAAGAACCCTGAGGACCAGTTGAATTGTGAGCACGATACCATTGGTAGAGAATTATTTTGAGACCATGTGCGCCTACACTATACTGAGAGGTGTAAAGTGGTCTCCGACATTTAGCCTGCATAAGGATGAAGTACCTTTCCAAGGGGCTGAACCGGGAAGTGGTATGGTTAACGGACCTGCAACTTGGTTGTGGATGGGCTGATCCCCCTGGGCATAAGTCTAGCCTTCGGGACCCCAACCTGTACCATGGGGCAAGTAAATGGTATTTAGTCCTAGGGAGTGTCTTTGATGCATATATGCTAATTTATGTAAATGGTTTTATTATTTATTGAACTAGTTTATACGGAGAAAGTAAATGCATATTTTTCAACTGTAAAGGTGTGAGTATTTGTTTACTATTCAAAATGCATGTATGTTTATGGAGAGTAAACTCTCCGCCCGAGGGCTTGCTGAGGAAGGCAAGGACCCTGATAAGTATTAGTTGTAGTCATACTAGGTTGCATAATGTACTAGAGTAAAAGGGAGCTACTTGTATAGGCGTGTAATCTCCCTTATCCTAGGGAACTTTCGCTGATAAATAATTGTGTGTATGTGTGTGTGTGTGTATTGTCGGAGAATGATTTTATTACTATGGTTAATTAAAAACTGATGATACTTTGTATACATTAAAACTCATGTTGGCCACACACTGATATTAACTTAATGTGCCTTACTGAAAAAAGTGTCTCACCCCAATATACAAATCATTTTTCAGGACCATCTCAAGATCGAGCTTAGTGAGCTCTGGGGTGGGGTGATAGCTAGTTTTTGTGTGTCTGCAAGAACTCTAATTTTTTTTCGTTGTTATGTTTGATGTCCTCGGATGTGTGTTATGGTCTGTAATATATTTGAAGACCTTTGTTTATAAAAGTAGTTTAGAACTCTGGTAATGTATTTTGGAGAATGTATCATTTATTTTCGCAGTATTTATATAATGAATATGGTATCAGGAACACAGATGTCACTAAAGTAGCACCCCAGGCCCCACGTGGCGGGTCAGGGTGTTATATCACTTCCATTCCACGTCTTCACGGACACGGCTTAGCTTCCGAAAATTATCCTCAAACACGCACACTTCGACGCAGACATGAGTTCAATCACGTGGCCTCAAACAAATACGTGCATGGCTTCACGTATGTTTTTAATTTCAATTTTAATTTCCAAAATTTTTCCAGCAATATTAAAACACGAATGGTTGTAAATTTATGACAAAAATAGTATATTTATCTTGGGATTATAAAATGAGCTCGACGTTAAATATATTAAACATAATTGGGCATTTAATTAGAATTATAATCATGAATGCACGATTTTAAACACATAATTACACAACTTTGACACGTAATCATACCACTTACGAATACATTTGGAAACCCTTACCTTACACACAAATTATATAACATAAATCATATAATCATAAAACATAAAACATATATTTATAATGATAACCACACATTCAAATTATAAAATATGAAACATATAATCATAAACCATAAAACATGTATTTAATAATGATGATAACACACAAATTACACTTCGGACAACCCAAATTTGTAAATAAAACTACACGACGAAAAATGCTTACCGAAACATACTAATGTTTGTTAAAGTAATGGTATGAATGGCTGATTTGGGGGACAACGATACAAAATGCTTCAAACTCAGCAAGGGTTTAGTATGAATAGCTAATTAGGAGATGATAGTATGGAAGACCTCAATCTTAGTAAGTGTTTGTTATGAATAGATGATTGGGCGACGACGATACGAAACGTCTCAATCACAGTAAGTGTTTGCTATGAATGGCTTATTAGGGGACGGGGGAACGAAATGCCTCAATCTCAGCAAAGGTTTAATATGTATGCAAATCATGTGACTTGTAGTTTTTATGTATAAGGATTTTGAGCCGAATTATGAACTTAACAAGAAATATGTGCTATGAAATTGTATAGGTATGAGTATAGTTTAAAATTGTTATTTCATCTAAGTTAATTAAGGGTTGAATCATGTGTATATTTAAAACTCATTTGCCACACACTGATAGTAATCTATTCCGTCTTACAAAGAAGTGTTTCATCCCATGATTATCCAATATTTTTCAAATGCCTTGTGGAGTATAACAATGATCAGAGTAATACAGTAAAGCGTGGGTGGGATAGAAGGTCTTGTTTAGATTTGTTAATATTTTATTTGTATTGTGATGAGTTCAAAGCTTTACTGTGATATCCATTATTTGATAAGTTTAGATCTTGAATGTGATATTGGGATAGATTAGTATTCTAGTAATTAGCATTTGAGGACTTCTGCTGTCGTTATCAATGATTATTATAATATGAAATATTTAGTTTATTACAAGTGGTATCAGAGAAATTTGAACGAATTTTTTTGGGTCACTACAGTATATGAGTGTAAATACATGCTCTAACCTTTTTCAAGAAACTTTTCAAGAAAAATGCATATCAATGGATATATGCTTAAAGCTTACTTGAATACCCCCAAACTTTTCTCCAAAAATTTTTTCCAAATAAAAGAATAGGATAAGTTAGGGTTTTCTTTCTAAATGGCCGACCTTTGAAATATAAAAACATAAGTAGGCTCTCAAGTAGCATATATATATATATATATGCTCATGCCATGCTTGAATGAGAAAGAAAATTTCTCCAAAAATATTTTTTCAAGGGAAGAGTATGGGAGAAATTTGATCTTTGAAAACATGATAATATAAAAGACAAGGCCTTCAAGCAATGCACATATAAAAGATGATATATGCTCAAGCCTTATCAAATAAAACCTGCAAAAATATTTTTCTCAAAAATGATTTTCAAGAAGAGTAGGAGAAAATAGAAATTTAAAGCATAAAAGGGGTATAAAACAAGAGGGAGAATAAAAAGATGTTTAACATAAATTTCAAGGTGATTCTCCAACCTTCTCTAAGTGTTTTAGGTCCATATTTACAAGAAAAAACAAAATCTAGCCGTTAACCGACCGTTGGACATAAAAATATTATTTTCTTTTTAATTTTCTAGCCATTATATACCAAGAAATTCAAAATCCCAATTGGTCTGGTGGACTAGGACAAGGTCCGGTCGATTGGCCCTAGGGCGATTTCCATTTTACCAAGCTTCGGTCTATCGAGCTTAAGATCCGGTCGACTGGGCTTTGAAGGTCGATCGACTAGGCTTCGCACGTTCAAAATAGCACCGGTTGGCTATGCCTTTAAAATCTAGCCAAATACGCATGTCAGTCAACTAGGCTTCATATGCTTATGAGAGGTCGGTTGACTCGCCCTTTTGTAAAAGTGGTCATTTTGACACTCCAGTCATTTGGGCCTATTAGGCTGATTGACTAGGCCTTTTAGAAAACTTGATTTTGCCTTCTTTTTAAGTTCAAAACTTATTTAAACATTGTTTATAAGTTAGAAATTTTATGAAAAAAGTTTTTCAAGTTACTTCGAGATCTTAAGGTCAATCTTAGGTCATTGATGACCTTCAAATTAATTCATATGATATGCATGCACATTCAAACCTAATTATTATTACAACTTTAAAAATTAACAAAGTCTTCACACTTTGCTCTCTTGATGTCCCATGGAATACGCCGAGGTATGCTTGTTTAGGTGCTTTTACGACTTTCATTTTGCATCCATCACTTGTGCTTATAGAGATATAAACCTATTCAAATACTTAATGCACAAATGAGATTCTGTGGTTGTCATAATCAAAACAGGGATCGGACTAAAAAACTCAACATGTATGTATACACGTGTTTGTTGTGGTGCATAGTATTTACTTAATTAATCTTTTGTCATAGTGTCATTTTGTCAAAAGTTTGTGCATGTGCAAACCCCTATATTTAGGTGATAAGGAAATGTCTTCTATCTTGAAATGAGGGGTAATGTGCCTAGTTCAATCACCTTGAGCCAATTCGATGATTATATTAGACACTTGAACACATAGTTCAGTTGTATACAATTTTGTTTCTTATATTTTTCAAATACTCAAAATGAATTCAATGATGGAGCTTGAAAGTGGGGAAATGGAGTCCTTCGATTCTAGAGGTGAGAATAGCCTGTGCAATGGCTAGACTATTTAACATGAAGAGTTTGGTAAATTAAATAAACATGTAAGAGTCATGAGTCTTGATTGATTAAGTTTAAATGACAATCATAGATTAATCAGGTCTCGTTCATTGGATGAGTGTGTAAAGGGCTCTAATATCCTCCTCCGGCATAATTGTTACTCTTGAATCATATTTTAATTAGAGACAATAGTATGTGAAATTAGGACAAACATTGCCAATTGCACGATAAGTAATTTAGAAAATTATACGAGCTTATAATGAAAGACGACAAATATATAAGTCAGACAAAAGAAGAGATCCACCTTTGAGAGGAAGGATTCCCAAAGCAATAGATGAAGCACAAAATAAAGTAGAAAATAAAAAGAAGGCTAGGATATTTTAGCAAAGAACTAGCCAAAGCCATAAGAAAGTAAAGGGCCCCTAATAACTGGTAAAGATTATTTGATATAGAGATCATAGTTTATGACATATATTTTGTTTCATGTATCTGAAGAAGAGTCATAGATTACTGATCGAACGATTATTGATATCCTCACTGAGTGGCAACCATCTACCCAATACAAATTCCCAAATGAGAATTGTCCTTGAGCATTTTTTCTTGAGCAAAGTGTCACCTTGTATTTGAGCTTGTTTATTGCATGGTCAAATGAAAGAAATGACGGCTGTACTGCCACACTTATGCCAGGTGGAGCATCAAAGTATGCCGTGTAGAAAGATTTTACTTGCCCAACATTTGTGACTGTTCTTGATACAGTAACGCAATGCTTCAGCTCAGGAACAACAATAGATGGTAGATTAAGATTCAGGAGGAAGTTGGCGGTGTTTTGGCATTTGGCGTCAGATCCGGCGATCAGCTTGATTTCAGTATCATTGTAGCCGGAGGAACAGAGAAATTGGAGATAGTCCAAAGGTCCAGCATCATATATAAGACCGGGATCATGGGCTTTGTTAAGATTCACAAATCCAGCTCCAAAGTCAAACGGATCAGCTTGTTTGGATGGTAATGATTCAGCAATAGCACTTTGACCATATATATCCGTCAAAAAGGCTGTGAGAGAGAGAGAGAGAGAGAGAGAGAGAGAGCGAGAGAGAGAGAGAGAGAGAGAGAGAGAGAGAGAGAGAGAGAGAGAGAGAGAGAGAGAGTTGTATAATACATTTTGAATACAAGCAACTAGTACAAAAAACAAAAAGACAAATTCTACCAGTTGTGACAAGCGCAGACTTGATGGCAGAAGGGCTCCAAGTGGGATGAACTTCTTTTAAGATAGCAACAATGCCTGATATATGGGGAGCTGCCATGGATGTTCCTGACATAATATTAAATTCTGATTTTGGGGGACTAATAGGAGACCACGCAGCCAAGATATTAACCCCAGGAGCAGCAATGTCAGGCTGAACAAAATAATGTTTGAATAAGTTGGTATCAATGATCGGAAAACATAATAAAGCATTTAAGAAAAAACATTATTACCTTTAAGATGGTTGGATTAGGAGAACAAGGTCCTCGAGAAGAGAAGACTGCAACTTTTGGAGCAATTTGTTCTCCTAATTTTGTTATTGTAGGGCCAATCATGACCATAGGATTGCTATCGCAAGACGGAATCCATTAGAATATGGTGTGGTGATAATTGTCAAACAAAAAGAGTGTTGCATTGCATGATAGTAAGACAAAAGCAAGTTTTTTAGAGAGAAAATAAATCCCTTGATATGAAGTCTTTATATTCAATTGCTTGTACTCCTAATGCGAAGGAAGTTTATGAATTTTAGTCTTCTGAATTATATGCCAAATATTTTTATACAATGATATACTTGTGCTGCCGAAAATGAAATCTTAATTTGGTGGATGAGGTGGGCACTAAAGTCAATCCTATATAGTTTTGGATGAGGTGAGCACTAAACTCAAGTGCATGATTTAAAAAATATTGGCTTAATAATCAACTATATATAGCATCCTGCTAACAAGTTAGGATTGAAGACAACTTTTCCATATACCCAATCTCAAACAAGGGCAAAAATAAAATTAGATAAAATGAGTTAAGTAGGGAACAATATATATTTAACAATATATATCAAATAGTTTTGAAATTATTTGTATATAATTTTATTTTTTTAATTTTTCAAATAATTACAAAAAAAGTTATCCCAGATTTTAATTTCCTTTATATAGAAAAATCTGTTGGATTTCCCTCCTTGTGAGGCCCAACGCCTTGAAAAGGTTTATTGATATTAATATTTGTTGACTTCCGAGTGGAGCGAAATTTGGAGCATGTCTTCCATACTTGTCTTCCACTTACACTATCGAACCATGGAGCTTCTCTCAGACTGTGCATTGTGTGCACAAAACAACAATGTTACAACCCCTTTATTTATATATTCCACTTAGAAGCAAGTCGATTCTCTACCTAGTTTCATCACTATTTCGGGATTCCACGCACATAGCAATGCCTCACCAGTGCCTCACGCCAGCTTCCAGCTGGTTGTCTTCTCCTCTGTAGCAACCGGTCGGCTCCTACTCTTCTCTACTCCGGCTGTGTGTGTTATTATTAGCTTATTGGAATTTCTCTAATTATGCTACTTTGGTTGATTGTTTGGAGTTTTGTTGATAATATTTGGTGAGACTTTTTCATTTTGCTACATTTGTTATACACTGTTGTGTATTTGTAAGGCTTATGCCTTTTGTACCAACTTCGTACAAATTTGGTGATAGTGGATTTGGACTATCGTGCCCTGTGGATGTACCTCAACATTTGAGGGAACCACGTTAAATTTTGTGTCTTATTTTTATTTTGCATTACTCCTTTGATTTACTTGCGGGAATCGTTTCTTATATATTTTTTTCACCATGGAGGTACCTCAACATTTGAGGGAACCACATTAAATTTTATGTGTCTTATTTTTACTTATTATTTGCATTACTCCATTGATTTAATTGTAGGAATCATTTCATATATATATTTTTCCCAACAAGTGGTATCAGAGTCGTGTTATTTGGACTCATAAGGTTTGTGAAAATCATGGATGGTAATATTGGTCATATGATTAGCTTCAATGGAAGCAATTGGGTAACTTGGAAAACAAAAATATAACATATTTTATTTTGCAAAGATTTTGAAGGACTTATTGAGGGTTATAGCCGAAAGCCTAAAAACATGAGTAATGATGAGTGTAATAGGCTTAATAGAAAAGCCATTGCTGTCATTCGTCAATGGATTAATGACAGTGTTTTTCATCATGTTTCTACTAAAACTTCAACATATGAAATGGGGAAAAAATTGGAGGATCTTTACGATAGAAAGATAGCTACAAATAAAGCTTTTCTTTTTCTAAAATTGGTGAACTTGAAATATAAAGATGGTAGTCTTATTACTGAACATTTGAATGTGATGAAAAATATTATCAGTCAGCTTGCTACAATGAAAATAGTTTTTGATTATGAGTTGCAGGCCCTAATGTCTCTAAACTCTTTTATGGAAAGTTGGGAAATTTTGGTTGTGACAATTAGTAATTCGACTCCCAATAGAATTGTTACTATGAACCAAGTAACTATGAGCTTGTTGAATGAAAAAATTAAAAGAAAATCAGGTGGCTATTCTCATTTGGAGGCGCTTGTAATAGAAAATCGTGGAAGAGGTAGAAGCAAGAGTAGATCTCTCACCGTTATGATAAATCAAAAGGTCAGTCCAGCTTAACTTCGAAAAAAAATATTAAGTGCCACTATTGTCATAAAAAAAGGCATATGAAGCGGGAGTGTAAAAAATTGAAATTCAAGGAACAAAATAAAGAGAACTTTTTTTAGAAAAAGCATGAATACATAACTTCAATTGTATCTAATGGTGATCTTATGATTGTTTGTGATAAAAGTTGCATTAATTTGACAAGTTAAAAAACTTATTAGGTTATTGATTCTGGTGCATCATTCCATGTCACTTCTCGGTAAGATTTTTTCACATTCTATTCCAAAGGAAGTTATGGAGTTGTTCGAATGGGAAATGAAGGTTTGTCAAAAATTGTTGACCAACATGGGAAATGTTTGTTTGGAAACAAATTTAAGATGCAAGTTGGTGTTCAAAGATGTGAGACAAGTACCTAACATTCTGCCAAATTTGAAATCTACCTGAAAGCTTGATGACGAAGAGTTTGACAACCATTTTGGTGATGGAAAATGGAAGCGCGCAAAGGGTAATTTGGTGGTGGCTAATGGTAAGAAGACTAGTACACTTTACATGATGCAAGGTAATATTGGTAATGGTGTTGTGAATGCAATTAAGAATCACTCTTCTACCTATTTGTGGCATAAGTGGCTTGGGTACATGAGTGAAAAAGGAATGCAATTTTTGTTCAAAAAGAACTTCCTACCCAGGATGAAAGTTACTCCTCTTAAAGTTTGTGTTCATTGTTTGGTCGGTAAATAACATAAAGCTCCTTTTCGTACAAAGTTTGTTACTAAAAATCTAATATTTTAGATTTGATACATTCTGATGTATGTGATCCTTTGAAACTTAAATCTCATGGTGGTGCACTTTATTTTATCACCTTTATTGATGATTGTTTAAGAAAAGTTTGGGCTTATACTTTGAAAACTAAAGATCATGTTTTAGATGGGTCTAAACATTTTCAGGTCAAAGTTGAAAAGGAGACTCGAAAGAAGGAAAAATGTGTGCTTTCGGATAATGGTGGAGAGTGCATTGGTCCATTTGATGCACATTGTTATAGTCAAGGCATTAGACATCAAAATACTGTCAAGAAAACCCCTAAGAAAATGTAATTGCTGAACGGATGAATCACACCATACTTGAGAGAATGAGATGTATGCTCTCTCATGCGAAGTTGCCAAAATTATTTTGGGGTGAAGCAATGAGGACGGTAGTAGAATTGATTAATTTGTCTCCTTCAACTCTTATACTTGCCGAAGTTTCAAAAAAGGAAAAAAAAAATGGAAAGGTAAGGATGTCACTTATGATCACTTGAAAGTGTTTGGTTGTTGTGCATTTGTTCACATTCCAAAAGATGAAGGATCCAAACTCGATGACAAGACAATGCAATGTATTTTTCTTAGCTATGGGTATGGTGAATTTGGATATAAATTGTGGGATCCGGTTGAAAAGAAAGTTGTTAGAAGTCGGGATATTGTATTTTTTTGAAGATCAAACAATTGAAAATTTTGGCACGGTTGAGCAATCACAATCTAATGGGAATGTTTTTGTTGACTTAGAGTCACCTTCTCCACCTTTGGCACTAGATGAAAATATGGAAGATGTTCATCCACCTCTTGAAGATGTTGGAAATGATGAAATTCCTAGTGATGTTGAAGATGAAAATGAGGGGAAGCAACAAGTTCAAAAAAAACTCCATTGAGAAGATCTTCAAAAGAGCCAAGACCATCAACTGAATATCCATTAACTGATTATGTTACTCTAATGGATCATGGGGATCCCAAAAGCTATCAAGAAGGCATGAACCATGAAAGTAAAGTTGAATGGGTGGGGGCTATGCAAGAGGAAATAAAGTCTATAGTTGACAATCATACTTATGATTTGGTTAAACTTCCTACTGGAAAGAAAGTTTTGAAAAACAAATGGGTGTTTAGGTTGAAAAATGATGGAAAGAATCTTTGGTACAATGTTAGGCTTGTGGTAAAGGTTTTGGTCTGAAAAAGGGAATTGAATTTGATGAGATATTCTCACCAGTTGTGAAGATGTCATCTATTTGGGTTGTTCTTGGCTTGGAAACAAACTTGAATTTAGAAGTTGAGCAACTAGATATGAAAATCGCTTTCTTACATGGTGACTTTGAAAAGGAAATTTACATGTAACAACCGGAAGACTTCAAACAAAAAAGGAAAGGGAATTTAGTATGCAAATTAAAGAAAAGTTTGTATGGGTTGAAGCAAGCACCACGAAGATGGTACAAAAAATTTGATTCTTTTATGATTGATCATGGTTACATAAAAGCCTCTTCGGATGATTGCTTGTTTGTGAAAATGTTTTCAGATGGTACCTATATTATTCTCTTACTCTATGTTGATGATATGCTTGTTGTAGGACGACACCCCTTTAATATTGACAAGTTGAAGTTGGAGTTGAGCAAGTCGTTTGCTATAAAAAACTTGAGAGAGGAAAAACAAATTCTTGGTATAAGAATAGTTCATGATAGTGAAAAAGGACGAATTTGGTTGTCTCAAGAAAGGTACAATGAGAAAGTGCTTGAGAGGTTCAATATGGATAAAGCAAAACCTCGTTGGTTGCCCACTTTCTAGTCACTTCAAGTTTAGTACAAAACAAATTCCTACAAGTGAGAAAGACAAGGAAGAGGTAAAGAAAATTCATTATTCTTCGGCCATTGCTTCCTTAATGTATGCAATGGTTTGTACAAGATCATATTTAGCTCATGCCAATGGAGTTGTTAGTCGGTTTGTCTCTAATCCGGGAAAGGAGCATTGGTGAGTGGTAAAATGAATACTTCGATACCTTAAAGGCACTTCAAAGGTGTGTTTGTGCTTCGGAAATGGTAAATCTATGCTCCATGGATTTACGAATGTCGACATGGCTCTTGATGTTGATTCTAGAAAATCAACATCAGATTTTTTGATGACTTTTGCAGGAGGGAGTTGTGGCATGACAATCTAAATTACCGAAATGTGTTGCTCTATCTGCCATACAAAAGTCGAGTTTATTGCCATTACTGAAGCTTGCAAAGAATTGCTTTGGTTGAAGAGATTCTTGACAGAGTTGGGCATTGAACAAGAAATGTATGTTCTTTTTTGTGATAGCCTAAGTGTAATTCATTTGAGTAAGAATTCTATCTTCCATTAAAACTCAAAACATATTGATGTTAGATATCATTGGAATTGGGATATGTTGGATAAGAAATTGTTGGAACTTGACAAAATTCACACCGATGATAATGGTTTGGATATGATGACAAAAACATTTTCTAAGGACAAGCATGTGAAGTGTCGAGTTTTGGCCGGATTGGTGGAGTCGTCCCCACAAGTCAGGTGGGGGAGATTTTTTTGGTTTCCCACCTTGTGGGGCCCAATGCCTTGAAAATGTTTATTTGTATTAATATTTGTTGGCTTCCTAGTGGAGCAAACTCTAGAGCATGTCTTCCATGCTTGTCCTCCACTCACACTATCAAACCGTTGAGCTTTTCCCAAGCTATGCATTGTGCGCACAAAATACCAATGGAGCAGCCCCTTTATTTAGATATTCCACACACACAACAACGCCTCATCAGCGCCTCACGCCTGCTGCCAGCAGGTTGTCTTCTCCACTGCAGCAACTAGCTGCTGCTCTTCTCTACTCTAACTATGTGTGCTATTATCAGCTTATTGGAATTTCTCTAATTCTGCTACTTTGGTTGATTGTTTGGAGTTTTTTTCACAATATTTCATTAGACTTTTTTCATCTTGTTGCATTTTTTATACAATGTTGTGTATTTGTATGGCTTGTGCTTGTTGTACCCACTTTGTACAAATTTGGTGATAGTTGATTTGGACTGCCGTGCCCCATGGACGTACCTCAACATTTGATAGAATCACGTTAGATTTTGGGTGTCTTATTTTTATTTATTATTTGCATTACTCCATTGATTCACTTATGCGAATCGTTTCGTATATAATTTTTTCCCAACAAAATCAGAAAACATCTTTTCATATTATTTTTTCTAAATTTCCAACTCACACGCCGCACGTGGGAGCATGGAATATGAACTTACACTTTAATTTGTGAGGATTATATATATAGTTTCTTCTAAATCCACACAAACCCAAATTCAAACTCCCAAATTCAAACTCCCAAATTAATGATTTTAAATTTTATTTTATATAAATTTTGAAAAATTATAAGGCAAATTATCTTTTTTATTATTATTTTGAAATAAAAAATAAAAAAATAACAAATTATTTTGCACATGTACACAAACTCTTTTTTTTTTTTTTTTTTATTTATTATTATGGATTTTGAAAACATAAAAAAAAAAAAAAAAAAAAAAAGTTAAAAAATTTTATAATTCTTTGAAAAACTAAAAGTTAGAAAATGAAAAAATATTTTTCATAACTAAAGAGACCCTTAATTAATTTGATGTGTACTAATATCGCACATATTTTGTGCATTTACCTTGTTATCTTGATGTATCTCAACAATGATATTCCTATTATGTTGTCCACTTGAACAAATGGGATAACTGAATTCACTTCAGTAACAAGCTTGGATGGATATTGAGCAAAGATAACAGCAGCACCCTTGGCTTCCAATACAGCGCGTAAAGCAATCGGAGCTGAATTTTGATTATAGGCTTGAAAACAAAGAATTGCCTTTCCTTCTACTAATGTGGCATTCAAAGTTCCCACCTCACAATATCTGTCAAAACAAAAAATACATTTCTAAAACATAGACTAGGAGATCCATAAAGATTTTATATAGAAAATGAAGCACATAGAGAAGTTTATTACTTTGCATTGCCTTCATATGCATCAGAAGATGCGACGTCTTTTCCATTCACAAGGGGGTAAAACTTGTTCATTTTCTCCCCACTATAAATAGATTGACCCTTGAGCAAAAAAAGAATTTAGAAATTAATATCTGTACATTGTTAGAACAGATAAAAAAGAGTTGTATCCTGAGGAGGGTTCTATTAGCTCAGAGAAGTGTAATATTACCACCAATGTTTGGTTGTTTCCCAAGGTAATTTGAGTGAGGAAAGATCTATCAATTGTGCTGGCAGCAACAGTTATGAGCCACGGAGCATCGTTTATAACTTTTTGAGGAATGGGACCTGAATTCCCAGCAGAAGTAACTACGGTAATTCCATTTGCCACAGCATGGAACGAAGCAATAGCCATACCATCATCAGAATAATATGGAGCTGGAAACGATGTCCCAATCGAGATAGAAATCACATCCACCCCATCATAAATAGCGTCATCAAATGCAGCAAGGATATCTGCATCACCACAACCCCCTGAGGACCAACAGACTTTATAAACTGACAAATGAGCTAACGGAGCACCCCCTCTCGCTAGGCCCTGAGCTAACCCCATAAAACTTGCATTTTGTACGGGATTCCCTAATGCTGTAGAGGAGGTGTGAGTACCATGCCCATCTGCATCTCGAGGTGATAAGTACTCCTTTGTCTCGCTTCTATTCATCTTTCCAAACTCAGCTTCATATCCTTTGATATACCAGCGCGCACCAATAACTTTTCTGTTCACAATGTTCGGGCATTAATTATGTTCAAGAAATTATATATATATATATATATATATATATAAAGTATCTCAACAATAAATATAAGAACAAATTATATCTTATTAAAGGTAGAGAAAAATGTAGAAAATTCATTCTCGTGGAAAAGTAGTTTGAATACATCTCACCAAAATATCTTTTAATCCCTCACTGTCACTTGTGCTTTCATGGGTAGTTGCTAAGATTATGAATATCATATTGAGTTTTAGACAAGGTGATTCTTTATTCAATTGATCAAATGATGGCAAGCTACTAACAAATAAAGATGAAAAATTAATGATTTAATTTTGAAAACTAAATGTGACAAAAGAAAATGGCACGTAAGGATAAAAGGTGAAGCATAATTGAGAAGCTAAAATGCAATGAACTTACTTATTACAATGGGATTGGTTGAAGTCTTCCCCTTCTTGGCATGTTCCTTTCCATCGAGATGGAACTGCTCCCATGTTGTCATCTTTGAAGCTTTTGGATTCGGGCCATATTCCTATATTAAAATAATTAAAAACCTATGTAAAACGAATTCCCTCAAGCTATCTTTCCAACGCTCACCAGTATCTAAGAAGCCTACAATCACACCGTCGCCTTCATGACTCTTTTGTTTGTGTATTTCATTACTCACTTGTGGCTCTGATTGCAAAAAATCCCAACTTCTAGTAGTATGCAAAGAAAACATCTTACTAGGGAATACACGGACTACTCTTGGAAACCCTATATGGTTAGTGTGTTAGAGAGACAATGTGAATAAATATTATTCAAACTGAAGCAAGTAATTTGTAGGTTTGCTTTTATAACACCTGCTACTTGTTTGGCCTGGGATTTCGTTAAAACTGCAGCAAATCCAGAAAATCCATGCTTATAGCTATATAGAATTGAATCTTTGGCAGCTTCTTTGCTGTCATAGTCAAATTGAAAATAGTTACTTATTTTTCATAGTGATATTATAATTTAAGAAACATTTTATTTCTATGTTTAAAAAGGAAAAAATGAACATGCCAACAAAATGCATTGATTAATTCATGCAACTGTAATTCCTAATAGATAAATTCAACTAAGGTTAAATAAAATAAAAAGATAATTTTTTTTATTTAATAAGAGAAAATGATGTTTAACTTAGGTCAAGGGAGTATTAGTGCTGCCTTTTCCAACAAAACCACCTCCATGTCACAATAATATCCATCATAACAATTTTGATAACATGCATGTTTCTCCTTCCCAATGCAATAATCTCTTGAATCATTCTCTTTTTTTGGGTAATTAAAAACTTTAACCCGGATGAGGCTTTCAGACCCCTTAGGCAACAATTAAATTGAGAGGACATGATTGACACCACAACCTCTTCTTGATAAGTCAGGGGTCAGCCTTAGTGCAAAATCAAATCCGAGCTCTTTCTATTAGAGAAAATAATTTCTTTCTCAAGCTTTTACAAAATATTCGTGAAAAAATACTAAATTTTAACTTGATTCCACATCAATAATCATAAGTTCCATTTTTGCTTGATAATTAAGATGAACCGTTAGGAGGCATTTGGTTTATGGAATCAAAAGTATTCTTGTAGAATTACATATTTTTGTTTTGGAAATGACATTCTTAGAAATGGGATGTCTATTATTTCTTGCATATATTTTTGTTCTGTTTGTAAGATTTTAAAGGACGTACAAAAGATGCAACGTTTGGTTTAACATGGTATTCAAATAGACATTTTAATAACCCTTACAATTTTGCCTTGTGTAAAAATTATATATGCTTTGGAAAGGTTACAAATATATATAGAACAATTAGTTATTTCCACATAATTATATGGTAAGTAGACCTATAAAGACCTATAAGGAGAGTCTAGGTGGGTTACAACCCATCTTGCTAAATGTTATGGAAGCTAGAAGAGCAGTCAAGATGTCTCTATTAAGGGTCTAATAGAAGGCAAGGTTATCTAGGTTTTACTTCTGTTCATGCTTCAAATGATATCCAAGAGAGAAGATTATTATCGGGCCAAATCTATATGTTGCAACAACTTATTTCTAAATTCAAAGGTAGTGTTTTCAAGCTTCTAGAGTGTCTAACCACTCGCTAGATAAATTGCATTTTACTGCTTAAAAAACTAGTGAATATGCAATATCCTTTTAGATTTCTTGACAGTTGGATTAGGAATGATGAATTTCAAAAAATAGTCCTTGACTTTTGGAACATAATAATGAATGGTACTCCCATGTTCATCTTGACTTAAGGTCTTGAAAAAGAACTTGAAAAAGCTTTCAATGTGAAGAATTACTTAAATATATGTTATAAGAGGCAAGGTTGGAACTAGAGAAAGAGCAGAGTTCTATGCACTTATCGAATAAATGTCCAAAAGCAGTTTAAAATGGAATGAAAGAGTCAATTCAACATATTCTAATGAAGCGGAAATGCAACAAAAATCTAAGGCAAGATGGTTGAAGTTGGAAGAGAGGAACATTATTTTTTTTTCCATTTATAGTTAATGAGAGGGGTTAGTACTCAAGTTAAATTAGTGAAAAATATTGAAGGGGAGTTTTTTTTTGAGTTCCTATATGCTATACTGGGCATATATTGAAGTAAAAAGTAATCATTTTGAGAAGTATTTTGTGTACATTGTGATTTCCATAGTGAAATTTGTGTGTCATTGCTTCCGTGGATGTTGGCTTTACCGAACCACATAAATCTTTGTGTTGTTCTTATTCTGGTTTTGTGTTATTTACTTGTTGTTGTCTATTCCACTGTGCATCTTTGTTATTCGATCCATATCACAATAGATTGCAATTCCATTTTGAAATACTTTGTCATAAAAATGACTTTAAAAAATGTTGAGTGTTCAGGAAGGTGAAGGGTGCCCAAGAATGAAGACCAAGTTTTTTTCGTTTGTATTTTTTCTTTTTCATTTTGATGTTGTACTTGCAAAGCAAGAGGATGAATGTAACAAAAATCTTGTAGAAAAGCCTAGTAAATGAATCTTTGTTTTAGAGTGATGAGGTTGAGAGAGTCAAAATGAGAAAGATTGCTTAGGCCAAAACCTTGGAAAGCTCCTATGACTAATAACTAAAAAAAGAACTAAAACTAATTAAAAAGAAAGAACAATTTTGAAAACCACAAAATTTTGCTATATAATAATGCCTAGGAAAAATTGGGTGTCTAGGGTATCATGTACATCACGTTCTTGGAAATATTCAAAGACGTCATGAACCAAATACTGACTAAAGAGTTATATTATGTATATATATAAAGCTAAATTATGAAGATGGATAATAGGGAGGATAAGTTATAAATTGTTGATGCCAATATTTGAGGTCCATAGCCAACAATTTGGAGACCGAATTTGAAAAGAGACAAAAGAAAGAAGACTAGTCAATCGATCTTCCAATCAATCCATTTCATTTTTAAAGTCAAAAATGGAGTAGCTACTTTATTTATATTTTTTAAAAGGTAAAAAAATAGAGAAAAACTTCAATTACACATCACATTGCATTCATGCATCACATACAAATATATAACATGCTTAAATTAATTGATCATGCATGACAATGAAAAAAAAAAAAGGAAAAAAAAAAAAAGAAAAAAAGACAAAGGTAGCAAAGTACCTAAATTCGACCAATGGATATGGTACTAGGAAAATGGAAAGAATCAGTCAAAATGTGGTGAGAAAGTGAAAGAAAATTAAAGAGAATGGAAAGAGTGAACATAGGATGAATTGATGTGTGAAGACAGATTGGATTTACTTCTATCTTTCTGTAGCCAAAATACACATCCTTTAGAACCTTTACCACTCTTGTGCATGCCCAGAAAAGTCTCATGGCATGTCTATCTATTGAAAAGCAATGGAAGATAAATGTAGGAAAAATGGTTCAAAATTTTAATTTTAAAAAAATCAATAGCTACCTCATGTCAGACAAGGTCGTTAACCTTGTCCTAACCATTGACATGTATCAACGATTAAAAACATGGGGCAAACCCAAGAATGCCAACAAATCAAAAGAGACAAGTATTTTTCAAAAATTGCAAAGACCGATTACCGCCTTTGAAGGACCAATCGGCCGCTTTGCAAGTTGAGGCCAACTATTTCTTGCATGCACATGCAACCTCATATGGGAAGAGGATATCAATCGACCACTTACCAATGGTCATTCAATCGCCTATAAAAAAAGAAAAAAAAATAAGAAAAAAATTATACTTCTACTCTTTTATCTCTGAAAATTTAAATAGCGCAACAGATACTAACCTCTCCTTAGGTTAAATTGTTTTTTAGCTTCATTAATCTTCTCAATTATAACTTAGTTTAGGGTCTTATACTTCTTAATTAATAAGACATCTTTTTGCCATATTAAGATTTAAAATGAAATTTTCTTATTTTTCTTTAAAAATACGACCCAAATGTACATTTTTAATATAAATTCTCAAAACCCATAATCATTGTGGTTTGGGCAAATGATCATGAGGAGAAACTCCTATAATTGATTCACATAAATTAAAAATAATGGTTCACAAGAATTCCTATAACTTTGGTGTGATCACTATACTAAGTTTCCTAAACTCGATTCCAAATTGTTTTGGACTAACGACCTTTAAATTCTATATTGTTGATAAGGTTCTACCCAAATAATAAAGAAATAATGTAATTGAATATGCATGTATACATCCACGTAAATATGCACAAACATATGATTAATCCATGTAAATATTTAATTAAAGATAAAACCTTCCTAGCAAATTTGTGAGAAGCTCATAATGTGAGTCTTCAATATGTTGGGGTGTATGATGAGTTGAGTCTCCCATATACACAATGTAAACCTATGAAATCCAAGTAAAAATAAAGTAAAATTAGACAAATTTACTATTAAACTTGAAATTAAAAGAAAAATGAAGCACACACCTTGCTTGGTTGGGCAAGTAGAATAGATAGCTTTTGTAAAGTAAGAACAAGAAATACAATGCTATGCATCCTTGAAGAAACCAAAGATAGAAACAAGAGGACGATATAGGTTCATATTTCGTAATGTAGGCAACCCAATTTATAGTGATAGGTGGAGACTACATGCGATAATTAATTTGAGAATAGTAGTTAGAAGTTAATTTACGAAATTAACATATTGCTATTCCTGAAAATTTTAGTCAACAATTCCATGACTTTTCACCAAAATATAAGGAATTAAGTTCTCGGGAATTTCATGTCACGAGTTATTTGCAAATTTAATTATTCTATTACAACTATTTATTATTTATAATTGTTTATTTTTTGTTCAAAATATGACTCCCATAGCAAATGTTTCTTCCTTTCAACAAATATTTTATTTTTAAAAAATACTACAATTGGATGGGGAGGCAAAGAATAGGATCACGAATGTTGGAAAAAACAAAAACTAGGAAAAAATAGATGTCTACATTTTATGAGGAAAAAATAGATGTCTACAATGTAAACTTTAGCTTTAGATACTATTGCTTTATTCAATCTTTTTGTTCTTTTCATAGATGTCTACATTTTATGAGGAAAAAAAATGCGACTCTAGGTGCAGAGGACGCTGATTCTTAGGTTTCGTGTTGCACCAAGGGGTCCGAATGGCTTGTTGGTGGCTGGAGTTCCTATGTAATAAAAAAAGATGTGACCCTAACCCCATTGAATGATCAACACTAAGAAAATCCAATTTAAGATGATTGTCTTGATTGAGATTACATAATCAAATCATACACTAAAAACACAAATTTAGGATACTTGAAGAAGCATACTATGAGAATGAATTGGTCTACATTGTGATTTGCCAATTTTTCTTTTTCTAATATCAATTTTCAGTTGTTTTTGAAAAATCTAAATGTCAATTATATGTTTTTTGTAATTTTGGCAACCTATAGCCGGGGTAACTTTTTAATTGATCCTTCATTTTATACGTAATTAACAATTAAAATTAAAACAAAATTACTATATGCAATTACAATTAAAATAAAAAAAATATCCAAAATATTGAAAAATGTTATTACTGTTTTTCAAATTCCATGACTTTAAGATTGCTCTTGTAGCACTAAAAAGTGATAATATTTGAGCAAAATAACTATAATAATTTCTGTATTTAATATAGTATTTTGATATATATTTTTCATGACTTACCATATTTTTTAATAATTATTTGATTCAAAAACTTAAATGGGCATTTTTCAAATAATTTTTTTAAATCTGTATTATTTTTATAAATATTAGTAAACGAGTTGCTATTTTTAAAATTTATTTTTTATTTTTGGATGTTAATTTTCTTTTTAAGTTTTCAAATTTATAATTTCTTTTACAGTAATTCAAATGACTGCTTTGTTGCCCAACACTGAAAAAATTGCATTTTCAAAATATGCAATTTTGAAATAACGCAATGAAGATGTTAATTCCTTCTTCCCTCTTAAATGTACTCTTGATCATTACAAAAAAAATTAAAAAATTAAAATAAAAATAAAACCTAGATTTATAATGCTAGAGTATTTGAATTGGACTATGGTTTATAGGACTAGACTAGATTGGACTCTACTAAATTAGATTGGTTAAGATTATTATTCTATCTCATGTTTGAATTAGGACTCTTACTAAAGGCATTAATTATTTAAAAGACTAAAATATCCCTAACAAAAATACATATAAAAATTAATTATTGGCGATCTTATGTAAATTGTATGTTGTAATAGAAGAACAATATCATCTAACACTTCTTATGGGTATAAGAGTTATAGATTGATTCATTACAAAGGGAGGAGAATGTAATGTTGAAAGATGTGTAGATTATGTCAGAGTTATTGATTTATTTTCATAAATCTATCAATTTGTTTTTAAGACAAATACAATGAATCGGAAAATTTGAAGTCATAGTTTCTCGGCTTAGGATTAGGGAGACTATTGAAAGTTTGAAAAATTTTCACCTGTTGTTGTGTCTCCTCTTATTCTTATTTTTCTTTCTTTTAAAAAAAAATATTTTTTCACTTTTATAAACTTTCAATATATCAAGCTTTAGTGCTACCAATCCATCAAGAAGTCAAAATTTTGTAGTTTTCTTTAACAAATCATGTCCCCTCTTTATATTATTTTATTTTTATAAATCTACAATACATGAGGCATTATGCTTATCTTATACTAATATAATAAATTTCTAAAATTTATTTAAAAAGTGAGTGAAAATTTATCATGTAGAGCTCCAAGTAGATGCAATGAATGTTCTTACATATAATAATTAAACATGAGATTTTTATTTATTTATTTATTTATTTATTTTAGAATCCTTATTTTTTATTCCCTTGAAATAATAAAAAGGAATCAAATTCCAAGTCATAACTATCGGTGTTTAAGAAAAGAATAACCTTTTTAAAAGCATATTAAATATACAAAAACAAATTACTATACCTCTTGTTTATTAAATATTTAAAATATTAGGCTTTATATAAATCTTGATTTGCAAGTGCATGCATGGAGGCAAAAAACATAGCAAAGTAAAGGGAGGAACCAATGGTGAAAGTAGGCTTTGAAAAAGTATCTGTCGCGACGTTCCCAAGCGGAACGAAGCGAATGAAAAGTGAATTTTAAATTTTCATGAAAAATTGTGTAATGGAGTCGCCACTAACCTTTTAGTGTGGTTAGAACACTTCATTACTATCCAATTAATGGTAGAATCGGTCTGCATTACCAGAGACAGGTTCGAGAGTACGGTTATGCAAGGGGAAGGTCTTCACACCCCCTACGCGCCCATTCTTATGTGTCGTGACGTCTCGGACCCGGCCCAGAGAACCAATCTCTGGTTTAAAAATGGGTTCGGCTTGCAAACTGGGAAAGATGAATGTGTATTTTGAAAATGTGAATTTTCGTGGAAAACGATGTGTGGTGGAGTCGCCACTAACCTTTTGAAGTGTGGTTAGAATACTTGATTGCTACCCTGTTAAAGGTAGAATCAGTCAGCGTCACTAAAGTCGGGCTCGGGAGTATGGTTACACAAGGGGAAGGTATTAGCACCCCCTACACGCCCGTTCTTACGAACGGTACCAGATTAATAAAGAGTTTTCCCGAAATAAATGTAATAAGTCTTTAAAGATTACTCCCTTTCAAAAGTCAAAAAAATGAAAATACTATATAGGTATTCCCTCAGAACCAGGGCAATCCAATACCCCGAAGAGCCAATGCTCTTAGTCGCAATCATCGGGAAGTAAAATTGAAAATAGGATACAAAATACGCTCCCGAGAGTTTTGAAATCTATAGGTTTTTCTAAGTAGGAAATATACTATTCCGGGAGTTTTTGAAATTTGTTCGGGATTTGGAATGATTTTTTTGTGCATAAAAAGATATTTTTGTGATTTTTCCTAAGTGTGAAAATGACTTTTGTGATTTCTGTGATTTTTCCCGAACTTTCAAAATAACACAAATAAAATTAGTTGAAATCAAAATGTGAAAGTATTTTTGGGATTTTTGAAAATTTTATGATTTTTGGGAATTTTTCGGATATAATAATAGTATACAAGCGAAATGGGGAAAACTGGGGTGAACCGGTCCCGGAATGGTGAACCAGTCAAACATTGACCGGCTTGAGGGAAAACCAGCTTAAGGTCTTGGTTGAGACCATTGATTTTTTGGGGTTTTCCAATGTTCTTCCGAATACAATAGAATTTTAGACAACAATCATGAAAGTCATAGTTTTAAAGATATGACTTTAGAATATATTTTTGAAAATCTTGAATGTAGGGAAACAGATCTAACCTTAGCCAAACATGTTGGAACTTTCTTGGATTTTCTTCAAAAATTTTCAAATGTAAATAAGTTTAAAAGCCTTAAAAATTTTAGAATTTTCTTTGAAAATTTTTCTGAATTTTTGTGTCTTTTATGAATTTTTTTTCTTTTTTTGTTTTTGTTTTCATGGGTTAAAAGGAAGCTATTTAAAGTAAAAAAAAAAAAAAGTGAAATAAAATCAAATAAACCAATAGAGGCCGATTAGGGAAAGGGGGGCGGAGATGTAACATAGGAAGAGAAAGTTCATTGGTTTTACCTATCGTCTTTTTCTCCTCCGGTCTTCCTCTCCTGTATGTGAATCCGAAGGGGTTAGTCTACAGCGCCTTCCTGAGGGTTGTTCATGAGCTCCGACTCGAGGAACTAGGGAGTACCTTCTTCAAATGGAATGACCCGGCACCAGCAGGAAACGGGATCAATCGACCACTTGATCTTCTTTCGTTCTCCTCTGCTCTGGTCTTCTTTTCCTGTTGGTGAGTCTACTAGGGCCACTCTACAGCGTCTTCCCGAGAGTTGTTCTTGAGTTCTGACTCGACGCACTACGGAGTGCCTTCTTCAAATGGGGTGACTCAGCATCGGTAGGAAACGGGATCAGTCAACCTCTTGATCATCACTCAGAAAAACTAGCTTCCCAAACTTATAATAGAAAACTTCAATATTTGAAATCTTCTCCTTACCACCACCAAGAACTCTCTCTTTGTGCTTGCAATGAGAGGGCTATTTATAGGCTTAACATGGGGCAAGCATAGGAAAGAAGACATAAGGGAGTGATGATGGGGGGAACCAAGTATGGGGGGAAGAATGATGAAGGGAAAATAGCATGGGAAGAATGGTAAAAGGAGATAACATGACATGTGGTGAGTGATGATGGGGGGAACAAAGTATGAGATGAAGAATGATGAGGGGAATATAGTATGGGAAGAATGATAAAGGGAGGAAACATGACATGTGATAAATGATGATGGGGGTTCAAAGCATGGGATGAAGAATGATGAAGGGAATATAGTATGGGAAGAATGATAAAGGGAGGAAACATGACATGTGGTGAGTGATGATGGGGGGACAAGGTATGGGATGAAGAATGATGAGGGGAATATAGTATGGGAAGAATGATAAAGGGAGGAAACATGACATGTGGTGAGTGATGATGGGGGGACAAAGCATGGGATGAAGAACAATGAAGGGAATATAGTATGGGAAGAATGATAAAGGGAGGAAACATAACATGTGGTGAGTGATGATAGGGGGACAAAATATGAGATGAAGAATGATGAGGGGAATATAGTATGAGAAGAATGGTAAAGGGAGGAAACATGACATGCAGTGAGTGATGATGGGGGGACAAAGTATGGGATGAAGGATGATGAAAGGAATATAGTATGGGAAGAATGATAAAGGGAGGAAACATGACATGTGGTAAGTGATGATGGGAGAACAAAGTATGGGATGAAGAATGATGAGGGGAATATAGTATGGGAAGAATGATAAAGGGAGGAAACATGACATGTGGTGAGTGATGATGGGGGGACAAAGTATGAGATGAAGGATGATGAAGGGAATATAGTATGGGAAGAATGATAAAGGGAGGAAATATGACATGTGGTGAATGATGATAGGGGGACAAAGTATGCTTGCATTTGACAAATTAAAATAAATAAATAATAATAATAATAATAATAATAATAATAACATGAGGGTTCTAGAAGCTGTGCAGAGCCCATCGGACATGTGTGGGGCCCACATGCCATGTGGGGTCCACAAGCCGTTTGAGGGTTACAGGAACCCGAGTTAGCAGGTGCAAGCATGCCAAAAGAGGTAACGTGCATCGGACGTAGGGATCCGAGCTAGCGTACCAGAGGGGATAACGTGCGTCAGATGTAGAAATCTGAGCTAGCGTACCAGAGGGGGTAACGTGCATCGGATGTAGGAATCCAGGTTAGCGTACCAAATGGGGTAACGTGCATCGGATGTAGGAATCCGAGCTAGCGTACCAAGGGGTAACGTGCATCGGATGTAGGAATCCGAGCTAGCGTACTAGGAGAAGTGGGGCCCAAAAACCGTGTGGGGCCCAATGGAGATATGTGGGGCCCACAAGCAATGTGGGGTCCACGAGCCATTTAAGGGTTATAGGAACCCGAGCCAGCAGGCACAAGCATGCTAAAGGAGGTAACGTGCATCGGATGTAGGAATCCGAGCTAGCGTACCAGAGTGGGTAACATGCACCGGATGTAGGAACTCGAGCTAGCGTACTAAGTAGTAACGTGGATCGGATGTAGGGATCTAGGCTAGCGTACCAGATGGGGTAACGTGCATCGGATGTAGGAATCCGAGCTAGCGTACTAGGGGGTAATGTGCATCGGATGTAGGAATCCGAGCTAGCGTGCCAGGGGGTAACGTGCATCGGATGTAGGAATCCGAGCTAGCATACCAAGAGAAGTGGGGCCCAAAAATCGTGTGGGGTCCAATGGAGATATGTGGGGCCCACAAGCAATGTGGGGTCCATAAGCCATTTAAGGGTTATAGGAACCCGAGCCAGCAAGCACAAGCATGCTAAAGAAGGTAACGTGCATCGGATGTAGGAATCCGAGTTAGCGTACCAGAGCGGGTAACGTGCACCGGATGTAGGAACCCGAGCTAGCGTACCAGGGAGTAACGTGCATCGGATGTAGGAATCCGAGTTAGCGTACCAAATGGGGTAACGTGCATCGGATGTAGGAATCCGAGTTAGCGTACCAAGGGGTAACGTGCATCAGATGTAGGAATCCGAGTTAGCGTACTAGGGTGTAACAGGAATCAGATCTAGGAATCCGAGTTAGCGTACCAGATGGGATAACGAGCATTGGATGTAGGAATCCGAGCTAGCGTACCAGGAGATGTGGGGCCCACAACACATGTGGGACCCAATGGAAATATGTGGGGTGTAGACACCCTATTTTTGCCCTAGCCAAATAGAACAAGGGGTCTCCTCTTATTATTTTCTTATTATTATTATTTTATTATTATTATTTTCCTATATTATTAGTACTTTACTATTATTTTGCTTGTGTTTTTATTATCATTATTATCATTATTTTTCATTTTTTATTATTATTACTAGTACGTTTATTTTTACTTTACTATAATTACTTTTATTTTTCATTTATTTTATTATTTTTTATATATTATTTATTATTTATTATTATTATTATTTATTATTATTATTATTATTATTATTTTTAGTAATGTTATCATTATTATTATTATTATTATTTATTACTTTTAATAATAGTATTATTACTTTATTTATTAATATTAATATTATTATGATTATTATTTTTTTTTTGTCTTCATTTTTATTTTTACTATAATTATTTATTATTATTTACTATTAGTAGTAGTATTATTATTATTTATTACTATTATTAACTTATGAATGTTATTACTATAATAATTATTATTATTATTAATATTATTTCCTTTTTCATTATTATCAAAAGCATAAAAAATCAAATAAAATAAAATCAAGAAAGGAATTTTTTCTTTAGGGTTTTCAAAAAAACTTTTTATATAAGGAGACAACTCTTATTCTCTCCGAGGGGGCGGTGAGCGCACAGGAGGCCGGAAAAACTAAAAAAAAAAAAGAAGGGGCTCCTTTCTTCTTCTCCTCCTTTCTTCTTCTTCTCCTTCTTGAGTGTCACGCACCAACCCTTCCTGCTCCTACTCCCTTACTCTTTCTCTCTCCCTGCTCTTTCTCTCAATTCTCTTATCTCTCCCACTCCCTCTGTCTTCTCTCCCTCGGATTCCAGCCCACCAACTCCCCTCCGCAGCAGCCGAGACCAGCCACAGCAACTGTGCGAGACCCAAGCTACAACCAAAGGCCACCACAACAGCCACAGGAGAAGGACCTCTGCAACTCTCCTGCTTCGACAACCACCACGAATCTCAGCCTCCTACCGAGACCATTCTCGGCTCTTTTCACGCCGCCAGCAGCAGCGGCCACCAGCACCAGCTCCAGCTCCAGCCGAGGCTGTCTCCGGCCTCTCCAGCAGCCACGGCCAGCCACCACCCAGCAGAGCCACTCTTGCAGCAGCCGTGAACTCCCCCTACAACTCCGGCGAACCAGCAGCTCCTCGGCCAGCCCCTGTTCCTGCAACCGGCGCCATCGCCGACGCCCCCACCATTCGCCGTTTCCGTTGTCATCGCCTCACTGTTCACGGCCAGCCGTCCTCCAGATCTGCCAGCCGAGTAAACCTGCTCTCTCCCTCAGCCTCCCTCTGTAAGTCCCCCTGCAGGCAGACCACAAACACACCTGCACTCCATCACCTGCTGCACACACACACGACTACCATCAGCACGTACACACACACTCACATACACTATATACATAGAATTGTTTATTAGGTTATATTTTGTATATATGGGGTATTGTATATATATATATATATATATATATTTAGATTTATTATTGTTTTTTATCATGATTCTGGGCTATTATTTTGTATATATGCATTTTTTATGTTATATTTATATGTAATATTATATTCTATGTGTTTCCTTTATTTATTAGGTACATATTTTATCATCAATATATGTTTGTTTTTTGTCTTATGGTATTAATTTTTTTTTAGGTTTATTTTATGTTTATTATCTATGTGTTTTTGCAGATGGTATACTTAAGGGTTTTATTTTTGTATAAATTTATTGTACATATTAAATAATATTATTATTGTCGGATTATTATTATTTTTTAATACCCTATTACATGTCCATACTTATTGTTGTACTTATTTATTTAACATCGATATTTAATAATTGATATTCATGTTTGTATCTTTTGTAGTATTTATGATTATATTTATAGAATTTTCTTGTTAAACTTTTATTGTTATAGGATTTTTAATATTTGTTAAGTTGATATCCACGTTTGTATTTTGGCTATGTGTATTATTTAATAATTATTGTTGTCATTGCAAAATTGTTATAGTTAAAATATGTCTTAATATTTAATTTTAAACTTTTGTGGTATCCATTGTAAATGTTAAATGATGTATTATCAACGTAGGATTTTTACCTGTTTAGTAGTAAGGTAATATTACATATTTAGTAAATTAGGATCTTAAGCTTGGTGTTTTATTGATATTATATGTGAATTAATAATTTTAGTTATATGTATATCACATATTAGCATATTGGTAAATATTACATATTTAGCATTTTTGTATTTTTTTTTAATATTATATATTTAGTGATTTAGGGTTTAATGGATATTAGATGTTTAGTAAATTAGCATTTTAATCACATGTTTAGCATCAATTATTTTTTTTTTAGTATATTAATATAGTTAGTATTAATTATTAGTATCCTAGTATTTTTAGTATCAGCTATTTTTAGTATATAAATATGTTTAGTATTAATCATTATTAGAATCTTACTATATTTAGTATTAAGTATCCTTAATATATTAATATATGTAGCATTTAGTTACTTATTTTGACATTCATAATATGTTAGTAGGTATGTGAGGCTTATTATTCTATTACCATATATTAAAAACCTCCCATGTTAGTATTTTCCTATAAAAATTTTATATATAATTTCAAAATTTTGGGAGTATATTTTCTTAATTATTATCCCTATGATTTTAATGCAGGGGTATGAGCCTTCGGGCTTCATGTACCTTAAGCTCTGAGGGAATATATGTATATATTTATTTCTTTATTTTATTTATTTATTTATTTTTCCTATGTATTTATAAATTCATAAAAGGAGTAATTTAAATATTTTTTTAAATTAACTTAGGGATAATTCTAAATTAATTAGGTACCGTTCGTAAGAATGGGCGCGTAAGGGGGTGCTCGTACCTTCCCCTCGCGTAACCGAACTCCCGAGCCTAACTCTGGTAACATAGACAGTAATCATGTGTTCTAACCATACTAAAAGGTTAGTGTCGACTCCGACATCCATGTTTTTCCTTAAAAAATAAAAATAATTTTTTATTTCGCCGCCCGGAGCACACGCTCTCCCGGGACGTTGCGACAGCTTGGCGACTCCGCTGGGGACTTAGAGAGTCGAGCCATTAATTAATTGAAAATTATCCCAAGTTTAAATTTAATAAATCCTTTAATTACTCCTTATTTTGTAAATATAGTAATTCATAAATAACCTTGATTAATTGTAAATATTTTACTTCCATAATTTGTAAATAACCAAAATCAGTTAAAATTTTTTGTTTCCTAATTTTGTGAATATTAATTATAGATATTTTGTTTCCAAATATTCTGAATAAAGCATATTAATTGTAAGATATTTTGAATAAGTAAATTAATTATAGATATTTTGTATATTAATCGTAAATATTTTGTTTCCATATTCTTTTTAAGTAAGCATATTAGCTGACAATAGTTTGTTTCCAAATTTGTTGTGAATAAACATATTAATTGGATATATTGTGTTTCCTTATCTTTTGAATATATATATTAATTGTAGATATCTTGTTTCCATATTGTTTATAGCATGTGAATAAATGTGGGGATAGCAGGATTAGGTTAAATTTAAATTCACACACTCTCACGCTCTATACCCGAGCTTTACCTGCTAAGATTAGATAGGGGTGTAATAGCGTTTGTCCCTTCGTAGCTTAAGCTTGATGGGACTCGCGAACCACCCCGCTCAGTGCGAGTTTTGTCCGGACCCCTATGGGGGAGGATGAAATTTCAAACTAGGGACCTTTTTGTCAGTAGGGATTAGAGCCTATCCACACGTACTTGTCCATAGTTTTCCCTTAATTAGGATAGAGCCATAAAGAACCCTGCATATACGTACCTACCCTGGGTTGGGACAGGAGCCACATCCTTCTCCATGTATAGCACGTTGTATATATGTTATGAGATACCTTGTATTATACCATGCATTCTGCATTCATTTTAGACTTACATATTACTTAGCCAGTATTCTGAAAAAGCCCAATAATGAGACCATGGCCCATCCTTTCAAAGAATGAAGAACTTGGCCCAAGCATTTTATGGGTCGGCCCAACCCTTTTCAAATAACTTGGGCCCAATTCTTTTAAAAAAAAAAAACTAGGGCCCAATTCTTTAAAAACAAACTTGGGCTTGACCTTTTCCTAAGCAAAACTCGGCCCAGGCCTGATTTTCAAAAAGGGTCAAAACCAAATTTCCAAAAATGAGCTTCGGCCCTATGGCCTAAGAATTTGAGCCAATATTTTTCAAGTAATCCAAGCCCAATTCCTTTTCAACTAAAGCCTTAGCCCATTATGAAATAGGTCGAAGCCCATATTTTAAAATACTTGAAGTCCAAGTGCACACTAAAGTCCACAAGTCCACATTGAATGAATCCAACGGGTTGACTAGCCTGGGTCAACCCCAACCTCAGAACATAATCTAACCCTTCATAGAACCTGAGGTACATGGACCGTTAATTAGGAAATGAATGGTCAAAAGAGGATTTGAATTGAAATCATGGCCCATCAATGGTCATGTTAATCTTGACCCGTTTCATTAGTGGGATTTTTCTAGAATTCTAGTTAAGTAGTAATTTAGGTTACATCATATTCATGCATTTCATTTCATACATAGTCATGCATGATAGGCTGCATGCATGTTTATATCTTTGTTTGTATATGTAAGTGCACTAGTTGCATCCATGCATAAACACCTATTGCATACCCTAATCATGCATCAAAACACTTCCACTCATGCATAATTGTGCATTCATGATTCTAAGAAGAAATTTTTTGGTTTTCAGTTCCTAATCAAAGAGGTGGTTTGAGTAACATAAAGCACTAATTGAGACTACCACGCATCAGTACAATACCAGGCGAAGAGTGAGAGAAATGAGTGAACAATTGGAAAATAGAGTCCTGGGTCTAGAACAAGGACAAGAAGAAATAAATGACAAGATAAGTAAGGTTTTGGAGTTACTGATGAATAAGGGAAAGGCAGTGCATGTTGATCCCGAAGTAGATGTGGACCCCGCTCATCCCCTAGGGTTCACCCCAGATCATGGACAAACATCAATTCCACCGCCTGGCGTCATGGGGGGTCCACCGCCAAATATGCCTCCTTTCATCCCTGCTATGCCAGCACAGGGGTTCCCAGTAGTAGGAACTCCTCCATTAGTACCTTTTGATATGGGGATCAGTAAATCAGAGGCTGAGCGTCGCTGTGACGTATTAGAAGAGCGCTTAAAAGCAATGGAAGGTTCTAATACTTTCGATTCAGTTAATCCAAATGACCTTTGCTTGGTGCCTAAAGTCACCCTGCCGCCAAAGTTCAAAATGCCAGACTTTGAAAAGTTTGACGGGACCCGATGCCCTCGAACACATTTAGTGATGTACTGCCAAGCAATGGCCGCGTACTCAGACGATGAAAAACTAATGATGCATTACTTTCAAAGCAGTTTGACTGGATCCGCTATCCGTTGGTACATTCAACAAGATAAGGCTCGGGTCCGCACTTGGAAGGACTTGGCTAGTGCCTTTATCACTCACTACCGCCATGTGACGGAAATGGCGCCTGATCGCATGACTCTACAAGAGATGGAGAAGAAACCCACCGAAACATTCAGAGAATATGCTTATAGGTGGAGGGATATGTCAATCCAAGTGGACCCCCCGGTGAGTGATCGAGAGGTCATCTCCTTGTTCGTGAGCACATTAAAAGACCTCTACAGTATGCACCTTCGGGGAGCAACTCCCCATGATTTTATGGACATTGTGGCTGCGGGAGGAAGAATTGAAGGTGATATCAAGGCAGGCCTAGTCAAGGATAGCGGCACAGAAACTGGTTTAGGCAAAAGGTGGACTAATAGGAAGAAGGAGGAAGAGGCACAAATGATACAGGGACAGTTTAATTGGAAGAATCAGTACACCAGAGGTGGGAACCAATGGCCCAAAAGAAACTTTGGTTTTGAGCCTATGGTAAACCAAATGGCGCATACAGGCACAAGGCCCCAGATTGTTCACTTTGGTCCATCGAATCAGCAAGCACAAGATAGGAATGTGACTAAAAATTTTCGAAAGGTGGACCCCATTCCCATGACATATGCTGAATTATTTCCGCAGCTGCGGGAAAGGGGGATGGTATCTGTAATCCCTGGGACGCCCGTTGCGAACCCTCCTCCACAATGGTATGATCCGGGGGTTCGTTGTGAGTACCATGCTAACTCTCCTGGCCATACTATTGACCGATGTTGGGCCTTTAAGCATAAGGTGCAATCGTTAAGAGATGCAGGATGGTTAGCTTTTGATGACAAGCAACCAGGAGTCCAGGGGAATCCTTTGCCCAAACACGAGGAAGGAAGTGGTTAACATATCCAGGAGGTTCCCAAATCAATGGTTTCAATCATTATCCACCGAGGCTAAAATGATGGAGTACCGAACTTTTGATTATCTAATCCTTTTCAGTTAATGTTCTTTTGTTTTCCATTGTTATTTGCTTTTTGTAATCCGTGGACGCCGGTGTCTCGGAATAGTTTCTATATTCAATAAAATGAGTTATGAATTTCGTTATCTCACTTGCATCATGAGTCCAGTTGCCAAATTCTGTTTGCTTATGTTTCATGCCGAAATAGGGAAAGTAATATTGCCAGTGTTCATGAGTTAGAAAGAGATGTTAAAGGATGAAACAATCATTGAATTCAGACGTTATGAAGAAGTTTTTTTTCCAAGGAATTCAACGAGGTGGCTGCACTGTTCTGATAAATTAATCACTCATGTTTTGATCAAATGATGGATGGCCCTCTTTGGTCGACCAGTTATCCCTAAAAAGAACCCAAACAATGATTTACCATTTGTTAACTAAATTGAGCCTCAATGTTAAACCAGCTTTTTCTTAGAAGTCAGATCACCAAAAATCTAACCTGGGTTTGGGTCCCTTAGCGTTTGGCAAATCATTTGAGACAATAGTCATTACCAAAAGGATGGCAGGTCATTATTCTGCTACCCAAAAGAAAGTCAAAGAAGAAAGCCCTTACAAACCCTTTTTGAGCCTGAAAGATTCATTTCTTGATTAACCCGTCAAAGGATCACACCCCACACTGGGACAGTTTTTGAAAGATTGGTCCCAATTGAAGTTCAAATGAAAAAGAAGTCAAGATTCCTTTATAAAAGGAAAAGTGAAAGTTGCAATAAAAGAAGGAAAAGAAGATTAAAAGAAAAAAAAAAAAAAAAAGGAGGAGGAAGAAGAAAGAAAATAAGAGACTTGCTACATATATGATCTTTGACCAAACTACCCTTGATGAAATTGATGATTTTTTAGCCTTATGTAACTACTTTCTTCCTTAACCCATATCCTTAGCCTACATTACGGTTCAAATGAAAGTCCTGACCAGATTAGTATACATTATTGTCTTAAATGATTTGTCAGACTCAATGTTGAGTCTGAACTACGTAATGACCTGATCCTGAAAAGGTACGTAGGCAGCTTGTTTAAATAACAAGTTCGGTCAACATTTTGCAAAGCGCCTCAACTCGAACTGGGGGCATAAAACATCATTTGGGGTGGTATATTTGAGCTTTAGTTTCCCTTTTATTCTGAAAGCTTATATCCCTAAGCCTACGTTTCGTCCCGAGTCTTAAAGACCATATTGAGATCAAAGCATGAGTTGATGAAACAGGGGCAGTTGAAGAGAATGACAGTCATCTAAGCTGGGAAATCAATGTTACATGACTTTTGAATACTGGTATGAATTTTTCCTATAATAGCATTGAAACATGGTAAAACATTTATTTAGTGCAGACGGCCTTTTGATTTAGCAAATTGATGTCATAGTTGCATAATCATTCCTCGTTCCTTAAAAAAAAAAAAAAAAAAGGAACTCTTCTTATTCTTTAGAGCATTAAAAGAGGATGGATAGTCAAAGAGTTTCAGAATCACCAGAAATTTCTATAAAGAAGATCCTTGTGGAGAAAGAGCAGCAAATGTTATGTCAAGTTCAAAAGGAATCCAACAATAGAGTCAAGATCGGTGGCAGATGAATTTAACTGGGGCAAATTCTGAGTTGAGTCTCAGTAGGTCCCATTCAAGCACTTTCTTATCGGATTGGAATAGGAAATCAGAGTCAAGATCAGTTGTAGGTCCATTCAACTGGGGCAGATTTTGTGATTTTTGAGCTGAGTCGATCACTTTCATGAATGGATGAATAAAGAAGATTAAGCCAAGATCAGTTACAGATCCATTCAAATATGGCGAGTTTCATGTGGAGACCAAAGATGAGGTCATTGACCACAAGTGCATTGGGAGAAAAGATTCATGCATTGTCATGCATTACCTAGATTTCATATATTGCCATGCATTCCATGCATTACCATACATCTTATGCATTGCCATGCATTAACCTATATTTCACACATTACCACACATCTCATGCATTTCATGTATTACCATGCATCTCATGCATTGTCATGCATTTCACGTATTATCATACATTTCATGCATTACCATACATCTCATGTATTGCCATGTATTTCATGCATCACTTAAATTTCATGCGTTGCCATGCAATTCATGCATTGCCTGCATTTCATGCATTGTCATTCATTGCATGCATTACCTACATTTCATGTATTACCATACATCTTATGCATCGCCCTGCATTACATGCATTGTCATGCATTTCATGTATTACCATGCATCTTATGCATTGTCATGCATTTCACGCATTACCATACATTTCATGCATCGCCATTATGCGTTTCATACATTACACAAAAAATAAAAATGCATACATATAATCACAAGTTAGTAACATGCATATTAATAGCAACATATCACTGCATTATAAGTTAGCAACATGCATACATATAGCAGCATATCATTGCATTCTAGCATTACAAGCAGCAATAGAGCACCCTTCACATTTGTCTTGAGCTTTCAAATGATTATTTGACATCCTTGATGGAGAGATTTTAGTTGTATTGGGGTAACTAACCCTAAGCACACATTGATTTACTAGGAAAATTAGGGCAAGTTGACCCCAGACACACGTTGATTTATTTTGAATTGGGGCAACAAATCCCAAAGATAGGGGATTCATTCGTTGACATTCGGATTGTTAGTCCAAGTGCATTTTCCAAATAGAGTAACAACTTTCCCGACTTTGCATTCACATCTTGTTACTGGTTGAGATGGCTGGATCATCGTATCCGTACGGCTCGGATTCTTACATTCGAAGCAAGCCATCATTGTGTCTCATGGCTGGATCATCGTGTCCCTACGGCTCGGATTCTTACATTCGAAGCAAGCCATCATTGTGTCCCATGGCTGGATCATCGTGTCCCTACGGCTCGGATTCTTACATTCGAAGCAAGCCATCATTGTGTCCCATGGCTGGATCATCGTGTCCCTATGGCTCGGATTCTTACATTCGAAGCAAGCCATCATTGTGTCCCATGGCTAGATCATCGTGTCCCTACGGCTCGGATTCTTACATTCGAAGCAAGCCATCATTGTGTCCCATGGCTGGATCATCGTGTCCCTACGGCTCGGATTCTTACATTCGAAGCAAGCCATCATTGTGTCCCATGGCTGGATCATCGTGTCCCTACGGCTCGGATTCTTACATTCGAAGCAAGCCATCATTGTGTCCCATGGCTGGATCATCGTGTCCCTATGGCTCGGATTCTTACATTCGAAGCAAGCCATCATTGTGTCCCATGGCTGGATCATCGTATCCCTACGGCTCGGATTCTTACATTCGAAGCAAGCCATCATTGTACTTAGGCGCTCGGGTTCTCAAACCCAATGCAAGTCATTCTCATATACTTTGGCACTTGGGTTCTCAAACCCAGTGCAAGTCATTCTCATGTACTTTGGCGCTCGGGTTCGCAAACCCAGTGCAAGTCATTCTCATGTACTTTGGCGCTCGGGTTCTCAAACCCAGTGCAAGTCATTCTCATGTGCTTTGGCACTCGGGTTCTCAAACCCAGTGCAAGTCATTCTCATGTGCTTTGGCGCTCGGGTTCTCAAACCCAGTGCAAGTCATTCTCATGTGCTTTGGCGCTCGGGTTCTCAAACCCAGTGCAAGTCATTCTCATGTTCTTTGGCGCTCGGGTTCTCAAACCCAGTGCAAGTCATTCTCACATACTTTGGCGTTTGGATTCTTACAATCAGTGCAAATTATCCCTGATTGGCAAAAGCAAACAATACCTGATTGAAAAGCCCAGACAGTTGTATGGCTTGGCTAAAATAGGTGTCTTTTATCTTTGCAGGCTTGTTACTACAAAAACGTAGGAGAGTTCATACCGTTACATTGAAGCAACTAAGCCTACAAAGAGGGGCAGCTGTAGACACCCTATTTTTGTCCTAGCCAAATAGAACAAGGGGTCTCCTCTTATTATTTTCTTATTATTATTATTATTTTATTATTATTATTTTCCTATATTATTAGTACTTTACTATTATTTTGCTTGTGTTTTTATTATCATTATTATCATTATTTTTCATTTTTTATTATTATTACTAGTACGTTTATTTTTACTTTACTATAATTACTTTTATTTTTCATTTATTTTATTATTTTTGATATATTATTTATTATTTATTATTATTATTTATAATTATTATTATTTTTATTTTTATTATTTTTAGTAATGTTATCATTATTATTATTATTATTATTTATTACTAAAAAAAAAAAGAAGGGGCTCCTTTCTTCTTCTCCTCCTTTCTTCTTCTTCTCCTTCTTGAGTGTCACGCACCAGCCCTTCCTGCTCCTACTTCCTTACTCTTTCTCTCTCCTTGCTCTTTCTCTCAATTCGCTTATCTCTCCCACTCCCTCTGTCTTCTCTCCCTCGGATTCCAGCCCACCAACTCCCCTCCGCAGCAGCCGAGACCAGCCACAGCAACTGTGCGAGACCCAAGCTACAACCAAAGGCCACCACAACAGCCACAGGAGAAGGACCTCTGCAACTCTCCTGCTTCGACAACCACCACGAACCCCAGCCCCTTGCCGAGACCATTCTCGGCTCTCTTCACGCCGCCAGCAGCAGCGGCCACCAGCACCAGCTCCAGCTCCAGCCGAGGCTGTCTCCGGCCTCTCCAGCAGCCACGGCCAGCCACCACCCAGCAGAGCCACTCTTGCAGCAGCCGTGAACTCCCCCTGCAACTCCGGCGAACCAGCAGCTCCTCGGCCAGCCCCTGTTCCTGCAACCGGCGCCATCGCCGACGCCCCCACCATTCGCCGTTTCCGTTGTCATCGCCTCACTGTTCACGGCCAGCCGTCCTCCAGATCTGCCAGCCAAGTAAGCCTGCTCTCTCCCTCAGCCTCCCTCTGTAAGTCCCCCTGCAGGCAGACCACAAACACACCTGCACTCCATCACCTGCTGCACACACACACGACTACCATCAGCACGTACACACACACTCACATACACTATATACATAGAATTGTTTATTAGGTTATATTTTGTATATATGGGGTATTGTATATATATATATATATATATTTAGATTTATTATTGTTTTTTATCATGATTCTGGGCTATTATTTTGTATATATGCATTTTTTATGTTATATTTATATGTAATATTATATTCTATGTGTTTCCTTTATTTATTAGGTACATATTTTGTCATCAATATATGTTTGTTTTTTGTCTTATGGTATTAATTTTTTTTTAGGTTTATTTTATGTTTATTATCTATGTGTTTTTGCAGATGGTATACTTAAGGGTTTTATTTATGTATAAATTTATTGTACATATTAAATAATATTATTATTGTCGGATTATTATTATTTTTTAATACCCTATTACATGTCCATACTTATTGTTGTACTTATTTATTTAACATCGATATTTAATAATTGATATTCATGTTTGTATCTTTTGTAGTATTTATGATTATATTTATAGAATTTTCTTGTTAAACTTTTATTGTTATAGGATTTTTAATATTTGTTAAGTTGATATCCACGTTTGTATTTTGGCTATGTGTATTATTTAATAATTATTGTTGTCATTGCAAAATTGTTATAGTTAAAATATGTCTTAATATTTAATTTTAAACTTTTGTGGTATCCATTGTAAATGTTAAATGATGTATTATCAACGTAGGATTTTTACCTGTTTAGTAGTAAGGTAATATTACATATTTAGTAAATTAGGATCTTAAGCTTGGTGTTTTATTGATATTATATGTGAATTAATAATTTTAGTTATATGTATATCACATATTAGCATATTGGTAAATATTACATATTTAGCATTTTTGTATTTTTTTTTAATATTATATATTTAGTGATTTAGGGTTTAATGGATATTAGATGTTTAGTAAATTAGCATTTTAATCACATGTTTAGCATCAATTATTTTTTTTTAGTATATTAATATAGTTAGTATTAATTATTAGTATCCTAGTATTTTTAGTATCAACTATTTTTAGTATATAAATATGTTTAGTATTAATCATTATTAGAATCTTACTATATTTAGTATTAAGTGTCCTTAATATATTAATATATATAGTATTTAGTTACTTATTTTGACATTCATAATATGTTAGTAGGTATGTGAGGCTTATTATTCTATTACCATATATTAAAAACCTCCCATGTTAGTATTTTCCTATAAAAATTTTATATATAATTTCAAAATTTTGGGAGTATATTTTCTTAATTATTATCCCTATGATTTTAATGCGGGGGTATGAGCCTTCGGGCTTCACGTACCTTAAGCTCTGAGGGAATATATGTATATATTTATTTATTTATTTATTTATTTATTTTATTTATTTATTTTTCCTATGTATTTATAAATTCATAAAAGGAGTAATTTAAATATTTTTTTAAATTAACTTAGGGATAATTCTAAATTAATTAGGTACCGTTCGTAAGAATGGGCGCGTAAGGGGGTGCTCGTACCTTCCCCTCGCGTAACCGAACTCCCGAGCCTAACTCTGGTAACATAGACCGATTCTACCCCTAACGGGGTAGTAATCATGTGTTCTAACCACACTAAAAGGTTAGTGGCGACTCCGACATCCATGTTTTTCCTTAAAAAATAAAAATGATTTTTTATTTCGCCGCCCGGGGCACACGCGCTCCCGGGATGTCGCGACATGGGGCTCACAAGGATGTGTGGGGTCCACAAGCAGTGTGGGGCCTACAAGGATGTGCGGGGTCCACAAGCAGTTTGGGACCTACAAGGATGTGCGGGGTCCACGAACACCATGGGACCTACAAGAATGTGTGGGGCCCACAACCAGTGTGGGACCTACAAAGATGTGTGGGGTGCACAACCGTGTGGGAAGGTTTTGACATGAGGTCTCCTCAAAAAGTCCTGGTTAAAATTGGTGTGTCTACAGCTGCCCCTCTTTATAGGTCTTGTTGCTTTGGGGTAACAGTAGGAACTCTCCTATGTTATCTATAGCAACAAGCCTATAAAGATAAAAGACACCTATTTTAGCTAGGCCATACAACTAATCACGTGTCATCTTCTGAGTAAGGTTATGTGCCGATTAGAAAAAAGGAAGATGGAGGGTGACCCGGATCGAAAATGTGGCATGATCTGGTCCATCCAGGGAAAACATAGATTGTGCAGTTAAGGAGAGGTGCCACGTGTTAGTGATTGGGTGGCTGGTCTATGTGAGTGTGGATCAATGACGTGGCTCAATCCAAGCGGTCATTGGAAAACAAAGATCGTGCGGTTGAGGAGGGGTGTCACATGTCAGTGACTGAGTGGCTGGTGTATGTGGATGTGGATCAATGACGTGGCTCAATCCAAGCCATCCTTGGAAAACACAGATCGTGTGGTTGAGGAGGGGTGTCACATGTCAGTGATTGAGTGGTTGGTGAATGTGGATGTGGATCGATGACGTGGCTCAATCCAAGCCGTCCTTGGAAAACACAGATCGTGCGGTTGAGGAAAGGTACCACATGTCAGTGACTGAGTGGCTAGTGTATGCGACCCGGATCAAGGAGTGGCATAATCCTAACCGTCCTTGGAAAACACAAATCGTGTGGTGATCAGGGTAGCCACGCAGACTTTTTGTGTGTGGGGGAGAATGAGCCACGTGTTGGTGACCGAGTGGCTGGTCAAATGTGACCCAGATCAAGGCATGGCATAATCCTGACCGTCCTTGGAAAACACAGATCGTGCGGTGATCAGGGTGGCCACGCAGACGGCAAATCGCCACGTGGTTGAATCTTGTGGCTCCGACGTTTTAGATATTTAAACCTAATTTTTTTGTTCTGTTCATTTCCCTGCTTTTCATTCTCTCGAACGCCCTCTCTTTCTCTCTTCTCTTTTCTTTCACCCTCTCTGTTCTTCTCTTTCAATCTCTGTGCTCTGCTCTTATTTGTTGCAAACCTAAAACCCTAGCCCCTCTGTAATTTATTTCCCACTCTTGCCTACCTCCAAACTCTCTCTCTCTCTCTCTCTCTCTATACCGTTCCTCAGAGAGCTTAGATCTTGGCAGAGTTAAGATTCTAAACATCTTTAGAGGTGATCCAGCTCCGATCGGCCTCCTATCTTGTCTTCGCGGTCAGATTTGGAGAGATTTGGTGAAGTCCAGACAAATGATGATCACCGGGAGTACCTCGGTAGGGAAGATCCGCACAGATGCAAGGGGAGTTCTTTCGAACTCCCAAAGGAGATAAGCTATTTCTTTCTTCCCTTTATATATATATATATATATATATATATATATATATATATATATATATATTCAATCTTGTGTACGCTTGATTGCTGGTTGCTTATTTGCATAGAAATTTAGGGCTTGAGGCATTTAAGGTTTCTGGTTTAGAAGTTAGGGTTAAGGTTTCGAACGTTAGGGTTTCGGTTGGGGTGGTGAGGTCGAGGGCGAGTCAACTCGTCTTCGACTCGAGTGAGTTGAGTGAATTCGGGGAATCACGAGCGAGCCACATGGGCTCTATCACGTGTTGAGGTCACGTGTGGTCTTTGGGACGGGCTTGAGTGAATTGGGTCTGGGTTTGCTTTCAAAAAATGGGCTTTGATTGAGTTTTAAAATGGGCCGGCCTAATTCAGAAAAAAACAGGGCCCAAGTCATTTTTAAAATAAGCCGGCCCACTTTTTTTTAAAAAAAATAAAGCCCGTGTCTATTTAAATGGTTGGGCTTGGATTGAGTTTCAAAATTGGGCCGAACCAATTCAGAAAGAAATAAGGCCCAAGTCATTTTTAAAAGAGGCCGGCCCACTTTTTTTAAAAAAAACAAAAGCCCGTGTCTATTAAAACCGTTGGGCTTGGATTGAGTTTTAAAATTGGATCAGTCCAATTCAGAAAGAAACAGGGCCCAAGTCATTTTTAAAATAAGCCGGCCCACCTTTTTTAAAAAAAAAAATAAAGCTCGTGTCTATTAAAACGGTTGGGCTTGGATTGAGTTTTAAAATTGGGTCGGCTCAATTCAGAAAGAAACAGGGCCCAAGTCATTTTTAAAAGAGGCCGGCCCACTTTTTAAAGCCCGTGTCTATTAAAACGGTTGGGCTTGGATTGGGTTTTAAAACTGGGTTAGCCCAATTTAGAAAGAAATAGAGCCCAGGTCATTTAAAACAGGCCAGCCCACTTTCCCTTTTCAAAAATAAAACCCGAGTTTATTTAAATAGTTGGGCTTTGTACAAAACAAACCGGCTTCAGGTTCTTTTTTAAAAACAGGCCCCAAGAATAAATGCGCCCTCCTTTTTTTTCTTTTTCTTTTTCTTTTTCCTCGGGTTTAGATATTATGATTGCTCCACGTCTCTCAAAATCTGCCTTGGGATTTTTTTCGCCGCCTTGTGAACATAATCCTCCACTAAGGGGACTGCACAACTCCCATAGCTTACCTCGCTCACAACCTTTGGGGGGCTTTTCGATGGACGTCGCCTCTCTCATCCTCCTGTCAGACACACACTCAGCATGGTAATCCTTTTTATTCTATTTAAGCATACTTCCTCTCACACTTAAACACCACAGGCAAACTCCACGCGTGACTGTAACCTATCTTTGGCCATCCTCTGTTACGAGAAACCATACCTTAACCATCTCAAATCTCTCAACACTCTTAACCGTATCTCATGGCTGGGGCTTCATCTTCTAAGCAGGTTCCCGATTTGAATGTGGCACCAGAGGTACCATCCTGTTCTATTGTTCTCAGTTCCTTCTAGCTCTCTTCTCAGTTCCAAAAAGAAATGCTGAGGAATGAGGCAATACTGGCCACGATGTCCGATGTAGGCATGGTCAATTAGGCACTCTATCACAGTGCCCAGGCAAAGTCTTCGACATCTCACCTTGTCCGTCATTTGCAGAGACAGAACGAGACTGTGACCCTCATTGGGAATGAAACCTACGCCTTACGGACGAAATACCAAGAGAAACAGCGAAAATCGAGAAACTTAAGGCAAGAAAATATGATGTTAAAACGGGAGATCGATGATTTGAGAAAAATGGTGGCAGTTTACTCCGTTGATCTTAGGCCTAGAATAGCTAAGTTAGAGAAAAGCTGGGAGGACATCCAGCGGGAGCAAAAACGGCTCAAAACCATGGCGCATGGAAAAGGTCCGACTTCTCGTTCTTTAGCCTGAAATGAAAATCCGTCTGTACGTGGCCTGGAAAAGGTCAGAATTTTTGTTTTTTTTTTTTTTTGGGTTTTGGGAGAGTTTTGGTTGTAATCTCCCAGGACCATGACTGTAACCACGGTATTCCTCCGCCATAAGTGAGGGAAATTAATAAAATTTCGGTGTTTTCTCTTTCCCTTTTTTTTTTTTTTTTGTAATTACTGAGAACAATAGTATTGCTGGTACACTGAACCGGGTTATAATATCCTCTGAATGGCTTGTTATGGATGTAAAAATTTGGGTCATGGGTGTACAATGACCAAACCCCTACGCTGGTTGGCTATGGATGCAATAGGATTAATCAAAAATTTATTCAACCAGGCAAGTATGAATGAATGGTGCTCTACTGCTATATGTATGCGTGTTACTAAATTGCGATGCTTGAATGCAGGGGCATGTTGTTATATATACATGATGCCTGTTACATGATATGTCCGTATGCTGCTACATATAATGGGAATGCCTCGCATGAAATGCATGAGGATGCGTGAAGTGCATGCATGAAACGTATGAGGATGCATGGCCTTTCTTCTCGATCCTGGATCTTGGTTAGACTTTTAAAATCTAGTCTGGCACGATGGTACCCAACTTCGCCTTAATGGAACCCAACAACTACCCCGGTTTCGTTCGTTGCCTATTAGTCTTTACTGCGTTTCAGATCCCAAAAGAGTCTCGGAATCTGCCCCAGTGTTTTCTTGTCACGACTCTAACCATTTTCAAATTTTTATAGGAACTCAAAATCTGCCCTAGTGTCTGAATGTTGGTATTTTCCAGAAGATACTCAATATTTATTCTGTCAGCACTTTCGTCAAAATCCAAAGATGCTCAATTTATGCCCCAGCGTCTGGCTGTCGGCACTTCAGATTCCAAAAGATACTCAAAATCTGCCTTAGTGTCTGGCTGTCAGTACTTTCCATGACCTTCCAAACTAGGAGATTGTTCAAGATCTAACCTGGCAGTTAATCACTAATGCTTCCAGAGATTCCCAAAACTCGAAGGAGTATGCCGAATCTGACCCAACATTCCTTCATTACCGATGTTTGACATGCTTCAGGCTCCCCATTGGTGCCTGAACACCCTCCTAGTGTATTGGGTTCTTGATTTTTGACCCCAATAAATGGGGGATCCCTAATAATGAGAATAATCATGCATTTATGTCATCAATGTGCCGAATCAGGACGTCAATCTGTGCGAAATAGTTGTTCTGTTACATTCAAAATTTATTCAGGAAAAAGATAAGTTTTACAACAGTATCCCCTGTTCTAAAAGGTATCGACATTAATTTGTGAAAACTAAAATCTATTGTTCTTGCGATAACTGCCCCAGTTTCAACTAGAAGGAGATTAACCCCTTTGGTACTATAAGGTTGAATAGTGCCCTTAGGTCCGTTGTTTGCTCAAGGCTTATTTTGGGTGCCTTGCTTCACGTTTCGATCTCTGGATGGTCTTTAAGACTCGGGATGAAACGTAGGCTCGGGGATTTAGGTTTTCAAAAGAATAAGGAAACCAAGGCTCAAAAACCCATCCCATGGCAACAAATCCTACCCCAATTTAGGGTGAGACATTTTTGCAAGAGTTTGATCGAACTCGTCCTTTTGAACAAGCTGCCTACGTACCTTTTCAGGATCAGGTCATTACGTAGTTCAGACTCAATATTGAGTCTGACAGATCATTTGAGGCAACAACATATGCCAATCTGGTCAGGTCTTTTCATTCAGGTTGTAATGTAGGTTGTGGGTATTGGTTAAAGAATAAAGGGTGCATAAGGCTCGAACTTATGAATTTTACCAAAGGGTGAATTGGCCAAAGATCACAAATGACGCATATCTCCTACCCTTCCTGTGCTTTGATTGATTTAAAATGTTTCTATTTGAATAACTTGTACCTTTATTTTTTTTT